>NW_027442375.1:0-127806 GCF_048569485.1 Anomaloglossus baeobatrachus
GTCTCCTGCAGGAGCCAGGTTTTTCTTCGTCAAGAAGAAAGAAGATGACTTACGCCCTTCCATCGACTACCGGGGCTTGAACCAGATCACAGTAAAAAATAAATATCCTCTACCTCTTGTCCCGGAGCTATTCGATCGGCTCGGGGGGCCCGTATCTCACCAAGCTAGACCATCGCGGAGCTTACAACCTGGTCCGTATTTGCGCTGGAGACTAATGGAAAACGGCATTCAACACCCGTGATGGGCACTACGAATACTGTGTGATGCCCTTTGGTCTCTGTAATGCCCCGGCGGTCTTCCAGGAACTGGTGAACGACGTCTTCAGGGATCTTCTCTACGACTGTGTGGTCGTATATCTGGACGAAATCCTGGTCTATTCCCCGGACTTGCCGACCCACAGAAAAAACGTATGACTCGTTCTGCAAAGGCTTAGGGAGAACTGTCTGTACGCCAAGTACGAAAAATGTGTTTGAACGGACGTCCCTTCCCTTTCTGGACTACGTGATTTCTGACACAGGCTTGCAGATGGATCCCGAGAAGATGTCTTCTATCCTCAAGTGGCCTCCTCCCTCCGGACTGAAAGCCATCCAACGCTTCCTAGGCTTCGCCAATTATTATGGCCAGTTTATGCCTCACTTCTTTGCTCTGACGGCGCCTCTCTCTGCCTTGACCAAGAAGGGGGGCCAACCCAAAAGACTGGTCTCCTGAGGCCGACGACGCTTTCTGTTATCTGAAACGGGCGTTTGCCTCCTCTCCGTTCTCCACAGACCGGAGTTGAACTGACAATTCACCTTGGAGGTGGATGCCTCCTCAGGAGCCGGGGCCCTGCTTATGCAGAAGTCGTCCACCGGGAAGTTGGTCACCTGCGGCTTCTTCTCCAAAATCTTCTCGGCACCCGAACGCAACTAGACCATTGGCGAACGAGAGCTCCTGGCGGTCAAGCTGGCTTTGGAGGAATGGTGTTACCTGTTGGAGGGTGCGGTATTGCCGGTTATCAATTACACCGACCATAAAAACCTGGAGTATCTGCGATCCGCTCGAAGACTGAACCCGCGACAAGCCCGTTGGTCCCTGTTCTTTGTCCAGTTTGACTTCCAACTACATTACCGGCCCGCGGACAAAAACGTGCGGGCTGATGCCTTGTCCCGGTCCTTCGTTCCGGTAGAGCAAGAGGAAAAGACGAACCAGTCCATCATCTGTCCCAGTAAGGTCATCCCGGTGGCTCCCGTCACCCTGGCACAGATACACCCCCTGGGAAGACCTTCGTCATGGAGACCGACAGACTCCTTCAATGGGGTCATTCTTCTAAAGTGGCCGGACACACCGGTCAGAAGAAAACGTGGAGCGCTATCGTCCGTCACTATTGGTGGCCGTCTCTCCGTAAGGATGTCGTCTCCTTTGTCTCCGCTTGTCCATCCTGTGCCCGAAACAAGATGCCGAAACACCTGCCCTATTGCCGTCGCCTGCCTCTACCGATTCCCTCTGTTCCATGGCAACACATTGCCATGGATTTTATCACAGACTTGCCGTTGTCTTCCGGATATATGGTCACTTGGGTCGTGGTGGACCGATTCTCCAAGATGGCTCACTTCGTCCCCGTGGTCGACCTACCCTTTGCTCCGGAGCTCGCCGATGCCTTCATTCAGCATATCTTCCAGCTGCACGGCTTTCCCTTGCATATAGAATAAAGACTGGGGAACTCAGTTCACCTTGCGCTTCTGGAGAGCGCTCTGTAAACATCTGGGAGTGTGTCTCTGGACTTTTTCTCAACTTACCATCCCCAGTCTAATGGCCAAGTCGAACGTGTCAACCAGGTCCTGACTTCCTTTCTTCGACACTACGTCAACATCCATCATGACGACTGGTCCACGCTACTCCCTTGGGCTGAGTTCTCCCATAATCCTCACGTCAGTGTATCCTCCTCCTCCAGCTCTCCCATCTATGTTGTCTACGGTCTTAAGCCTTCCATCCCATTACCAGTATCCTCCACTTCTGATGTTCCCGCTGCAGATGCCCTGTCCAGGGACTTCTCTAATATCTGGAGTTCTGTCAAAACCTCCCTTGAACGTGCTTCTGCCCAGATGAAGAAACATGCGGACAAGAGACGCCTTGACCCTCCTTGCTTCTCTCCTGGGGATTTGGTGTGGCTTGCCTCCAAATACGTCCGGTTGAAGATTCCATCTTACAAGTTGTGTCCGCGGTACATTGGTCCTTTTCAAGGTCGTCAAAAGGATCGACGAGGTCTCCTACAAACTGCAGCTCCCTGCCACAATGCGGATCCCTAACTCCTTCCATGTATCCTTGCTCAAGCCAGTCATCCTCGGTCACTCCTCCTCCTATTGCTGTCGACTATGTGTATGCGGTAAGAGACATAGTGGCCATGATGAGAGTGCGGGGTAAGCAGTTCTTCCTTGTTGATTGGGAGGGCTACGGTCCCGAAGACCGGTCCTGGGAACCCCGGGAGAACATTGCTGCTCCTCTGCTACGCGACTTCTTGTCCCGGTTGCGGGGAGGGGGGCGTGAGGGAGGGGGTACTGTCAGGCTCCGGTCTCTGGTCCTCCTGCCCACGGCGGCCCCTCTCACTCCCCCTCCGGGGGTGCCTGTTCAAAATGTTTCCATAGCTAGGTGTTCAGGTCCCTCTGTGCTTTGTCTCATGAGTAACAATGTCTCTTCCGCACAGCCCGTCTGCCGCCCTGACCTTGTCCAGATTGCCGGTTCCCCAGGAAGTGTCACGGTGACTGTCTGCTGTGGATCCCGCCATCATCCGTCAGCCTGATCCAGTCACCGGTCCCCGGTTCCACCTGGTGACTTCAGCCTGCACATCACGCTGGATCCGGATCCCGTCTGCTGTTCCTACTCGGCACCTGAACCCGGTTCCAGTCATCCGTCCTACCTACGGTGCCCTTTGGACTATAGACATCTCCTGTGCAGACTTCTGAAGGACTCATACTCATACTCAAAATCATACTCAGACTCATACTCTGTACCTCCAGTGTTCCGGCTACTGTACATCTAGGCCCTCTGGTGGGGTGATCGGACAGACCCTGTATAGGGCTTAGCTTCGGGTTGCCTCTCTGGGGGAGTCCCGTGCACAGTCCCGTGAATCCACCTCCAGGACGTTACAGTTATTGTAGTGCCCGTACATTATGCTCAGCTCGTGCTTCTATAAACCTGCCCCCGTACACTTAAGTGGGCTCTCATCACTCCAATAATGCCAAACATGTGGACGCTACTGTAGTTTAGACACATTGTGGAGCTCAGAAGAGAGGGTGCCTTTGAATTGAGAGCGCAGATTTTTTTGAGGGCTTTTGTGCTACCAGTAACGTGGAAGCCTGCTATATTTCCGTTAGCTGATGATGGACCTGAGTGGGGACTTGTGTTTTTGTAGGTTGAGTTGAATGCCATTTGGTGAAAATGTTGGTACAGAACATTTTGGATGAGTTCACAGTTATCTTGTGCTCCACGCTGAGCACTTACATCGGGGTTTCCATATACATCTCCAAAATCCGTGATTCAGGTGAAACCCGTGACGCTTCAAATCACTAATGAGGCAGCACACTCGGTTTTCCCAGCTGAAGACACTTGCGTCTCTGCAGCATAAATTGACAGGCTGCATTTAGGAAAGCCGCGCTGCATGTCAGTTTACTCTGAGGAGAAAAAAAGTGAAGTGGGCCTAGGATTACTATCAATCCACTGTGCTTCTACCGCAAAATGCTACGGTTTGGACCCAGCTAAAAGACGCTGCCTCCAATATGCTGCTATTCCTGATTGTGGGCACGCATCCTTACATGTAATCCCAATGCAAATGCTCAGCGTCAAGTGCATGATAAATATGAGCCCCGCTATACTGCGATCTTTTAGAGGCAGAATGAAAAAATCAACAGCAGTTGAAGAATTAGGTATAGGTGATTAGGCAGCTTTATTCCACTGGTCAGTACAATTACAGCAATACCAGGTTTATATTTTTTTTTAGATTTGGCGACTAAACACACTAAAAACACTTTTTACATCATTTTTTTTGCATCACTGGATTTTGAAGGCTATAGTTTTTGTCACTCTTCTGCCATGTGAGGGCTTGTTTTTTGCGGCATGAGTTGAAGTTTTTATTGGTACCATTTTCAGTCACATGAAGGGAATTTTGTTTACTTACCGTAAATTCCTTTTCTTCTAGCTCCAATTGGGAGACCCAGACAATTGGGTGTATAGGCTATGCCTCCGGAGGCCGCACAAAGTATTACACTAAAAGTGTAAAGCCCCTCCCCTTCTGCCTATACACCTCCCGTGCTTCCACGGGCTCCTCAGTTTTGGTGCAAAAGCAAGAAGGAGGAAAAAAATTATAAACTGGTTTAAAGTTAATTCAATCCGAAGGAATATCGGAGAACTGAAACCATTCAACATGAACAACATGTGTACACAAAAAACAGGGGCGGGTGCTGGGTCTCCCAATTGGAGCTAGAAGAAAAGGAATTTACGGTAAGTAAACAAAATTCCCTTCTTCTTTGTCGCTCCTTATTGGGAGACCCAGACAATTGGGACGTCCAAAAGCAGTCCCTGGGTGGGTAAAATAATACCTCAGAATAGAGCCGTAAACGGCTCCGTCCTACCGGTGGGCAACCGCCGCCTGAAGGACTCGCCTACCTAGGCTGGCATCCGCCGAAGCATAGGTATGCACCTGATAGTGTTTCGTGAAAGTGTGCAGGCTCGACCAGGTAGCCGCCTGACACACCTGCTGAGCCGTAGCCTGGTGCCTCAAAGCCCAGGACGTACTCACGGCTCTGGTAGAATGGGCCTTCAGCCCTAAGGGGACCGGAAGCCCAGCAGAACGGTAAGCTTCGAGAATTGGTTCTTTGATCCACCAAGCCAGGGTTGATCTGGAAACCTGTGACCCTTTACGCTGGCCAGCGACAAGGACAAGAGTGCATCCGAGCGGCGCAGGAGCGCCGTACGAGAAATGTAGAGTCTGAGTGCTCTCCCCAGATCTAACAAGTGCAAATCCTTTTCACATTGGTGAATTGGATGAGGGCAAAAAGAGGGTAAGGAGATATCCTGATTGAGATGAAAAGGGGATACCACCTTAGGGAGAAATTCTGGAACCGGACGCAGAACCACCTTGTCCTGGTGAAACCCGGGAAAGGGGCTTTGCATGACAATGCTGCTAGCTCAGACACTCTCCGAAGTGACTGCTACTAGGAAAACCACTTTCTGCGAAAGGCGTGCGAGAGAAATATCCCTCATTGGCTCGAACGGTGGTTTCTGAAGAAACATCAGCACCCTGTTCAGATCCCAGGGTTCCAACGGACGTTTGTAAGGAGGGACGATGTGACAAACCCCCTGCAGGAACGTGCGTACCTGTGGGAGTCTGGCCAGGCGTTTCTGAAAAAACACAGAGAGCGCAGAGACTTGTCCCTTAAGAGAGCCTAGCGACAAACCCTTTTCCAATCTGGATTGAAGAAAGGACAGAAAAGTGGGCAAGGCAAATGGCCAGGGAGAAAAACCCTGAGCAGAGCACCACGACAGGAATATTTTCCACGTCCTGTGGTAGATCTTGGCGGACGTTGGTTTCCTAGCCTGTCTCATTGTGGCAATGACCTCTTGAGACAATCCTGAAGACGCTAGGATTCAGGACTCAATGGCCACACAGTCAGGTTGAGGGCCACAGAATTCAAATGGAAAAACGGCCCTTGAGACAGCAAGTCTGGTCGGTCTGGCAGTGCCCACGGTTGGCCGACCGTGAGATGCCACAGATCCGGGTACCACGACCTCCTCGGCCAGTCTGGAGCGACGAGGATGGTGCGGCGGCAGTCGGCCCTGATCTTGCGTAACACTCTGGGCAACAGTGCCAGAGGGGGAAACACATAAGGAAGCTGAAACTGCGACCAATCCTGAACTAAGGCGTCTGCCGCCAGAGCTCTGTGATCTTGAGATCGAGCCATGAATGTTGGGACCTTGTTGTTGTGCCGTGACACCATTAGGTCGACGTCCGGCACCCCCCGGCGGCAACAGATCTCCTGAAACACGTCCGGGTGAAGGGACCATTTCCCTGCGTCCATGCCCTGGCGACTGAGAAAGTCTGCTTCCCAGTTTTCCACGCCCGGGATGTGAACTGCGGAGATGGTGTAGGCCGTGGCTTCCACCCACATCAAAATCCGCCGGACTTCCTGGAAGGCTTGCCGACTGCGTGTTCCACCTTGGTGGTTGATGTAAGCCACCGCTGTGGAGTTGTCCGACTGAATTCGAATCTGCTTGCTTTCCAGCCACTGCTGGAACGCTTTCAGGGCAAGATACACTGCCCTGATCTCCAGAACATTGATCTGAAGTGAGGACTCTTGCTGAGTCCACGTACCCTGAGCCCTGTGGTGGAGAAAGACTGCTCCCCACCCTGACAGACTCGCGTCCGTCGTGACCACCGCCCAGGATGGGGGTAGGAAGGATTTCCCCCTCGATAATGAGGTGGGAAGAAGCCACCACCGAAGGGAAGCTTTGGTTGCCTGAGAGAGGGAGACGTTCCTGTCTAGGGACGTCGGCATCCTGTCCCATTTGCATAGGATGTCCCAATGAAGAGGACGCAGGTGAAACTGCGCGAAAGGGACTGCCTCCATTGCTGCCACCATCTTCCCCAGGAAGTGCATGAGGCGCCTCAAGGGGTGTGACCGACCTTGAAGGAGAGATTGCACCCCTGTCTGTAGTGAACGCTGTTTGTCCAGCGGAAGCTTCACTATCGCTGGAAGAGTATGAAACTCCATGCCAAGATATGTCAGCGATTGGACCGGTGTCAGATTTGACTTTGGAAAATTGATGATCCACCCGAAACTCTGGAGAGTGTCCAAAGTAACGTTGAGGTTGTGTTGGCATGCCTCTTGAGAGGGTGCCTTGACCAGCAGATCGTCTAAGTAAGGTATCACCGAGTGACCCTGAGAGTGGAGGACCGCAACTACTGTAGCCATGACCTTGGTGAAAACCCTTGGGGCTGTCGCCAGGCCGAACGGCAGTGCCGCGAACTGAAGGTGTTCGTCTCCTATGGCGAAGCGCAGGAAGTGCTGATGCTCTGGAGCAATTGGTACGTGGAGATAAGCATCCTTGATATCGATCGATGCGAGGAAATCTACTTGGGACATTGAGGCGATGACGGAGCGGAGGGATTCCATCCGGAACCGCCTGGTCATTACGTTTTTGTTGAGCAGTTTTAGGTCCAAAACAGGACGGAAGGACCCGTCCTTCTTTGGAACCACAAACAGGTTGGAGTAGAACCGTGACCCTGTTGCTGAAGAGGAACCGGGACCACCACTCCTTCTGCTTTCAGAATGCCCACCGCCTGCAGAAGAGCCTCGGCTCGCTCAGGAGGCGGCGATGTTCTGAAGAATCGAGTCGGAGGACGAGAGCTGAACTCCATCCTTCATGAGGAAGCCGCCTTGGAAGCGGCACCTCCGGCGGTCTTTTTAGGGCGTGAATTAGACCGCCATGCGTCGGAGTTCCTCTGATCCTTCTGAGGCCTTTTGGACGAGGAGAATTGGGACCTGCCCGCCCCTCGAAAGGACCGAAACCTCGACTGTCCTCTCATCTGTTGGGGTGTTTTCGGTTTGGCCTGGGGTAAGGATGTTTCCTTTCCCTTGGATTGTTTGATGATTACATCCAATCTCTCACCAAACAAACGGTCGCCAGAAAATGGCAAACCCGTTAAGCACTTTTTGGAAGCCGAATCTGCCTTCCATTCCCGTATGCGTATTGCCACCGAATTGGCGGCTGCAACCGCCGTACGGCTCGCAGAGTCCAGGACAGCATTAATAGCGTAGGACGCAAATGCCGACGTTTGAGAGGTTATGGACGCCACCTGCGGCGCAGAAGTACATGTGAGTGCGTCAATTTGCGCCTGACCAGCTGAGATAGCTTGGAGTGCCCATACGGCTGCGAATGCTGGAGCAAAAGACGCGCCGATAGCTTCATAGATGGATTTCAACCAGAGCTCCATCTGTCTGTCAGTGGCATCGTTGAGTGAAGCTCCATCTTCCACTGCAACTATGGATCTAGCCGCCAGTCTGGAGATTGGAGGATCCACCTTGGGACACTGAGTCCAGCCCTTGACCACGTCAGGGGGGAAGGGGTAACGTGTATCTATTAAGGCGCTTGGAAAAACGCTTATCTGGACAAGCTCGGTGTTTCTGGACTGCCTCTCTGAAGTCAGAGTGGTCCATAAACATACTCGTTGTACGCTTAGGAAACCTAAAACGGAATTTCTCCTGCTGAGAAGCTGATTCCTCTACTGGAGGAGCTGAGGGAGAAATATCCAACATTTGATTGATGGACGCAATAAGATTATTCACTATGGCGTCCCCATCAGGAGTCTGCGTTCCATGTCAGAGACCTCACCCTGGGATCTATGAAACACCCCGGGAGAACATTGTTGTTCCAACTGAGGGGGACCAGGGGGCAATGATTCCACAGTGCCCATGGTCTGAGATACCGGTCTGGACTGCAAAGCTTCTAGAATCTTAGCTATAGTCTCAGAAGTCTGTCAGTAAAAACTGCAAACTCCGTCCCTGTCACCTGGACAGTGTTAGCTGGTGATTCCCCCTGGGCCCCCCTTAGCAGAGGCTCTGGCTGAGCAAGTGCCACAGGGGCCGAGCAGTGCACATAATGAGGGTCAGTGGAACCTGCCGGTAGCGAGGTCATACATGCGGCGCAGGCAGCATATTAAGCCTGTGTTTTGGCACCCCTGCATCTTGTGGGTGCCATGCTGTTGTCTCCCCTGAGCAACACAATAGGGTATATAGCCAGAAATCCACCGTGCACCATACAGTGTAAAGTATAGCCTATAAACATATAATCTATAATTACACTTCTGCACAAGTGGGGCCAGCTCAGGAGCTGATTACCTCCCGCTTAAAGCGGTTGTGTGGCCACCAGCATCCCTGCCTGGGTCCCCCAGAGCTTGTCTCCCCTCTGCAGCGTTAGGGGAGCTGACAGAAATGGCTGCCGGCGTCCTGAGGAGAGGAGGGAGCCGTGGGCGTGACCCAGAAAGTGCGGGAACTGGTGCCCCACTGTGCACAGTGAGGGGGGTGGAGTATGCAAAGCATGCTCCAGCCCTCAGTGCTGCCGTCCTGTACAGCGTCCCGCCCTGCACCTGACTGGCAGGGCTGGGGGCGGGAAGAAAAGAGACAAGGCCGCAAAAGCCGGGGACTCGAGTTATAAGCGCGGCCGCCGTATAAGCGCGGTCAGCGCGGAAGTCCCCGGCGCACTAACAGTCCCAGCCTCTCCGCAGTGAAAACAATGGCGGCGGCGGTCAGCGCGGCAGTCCCCATACACTAACCCACTCAGCGGCGCTGCAGTGTGTAATGGCACAAAACGCAGTCAGCGCTGCGGTCCCCGGTGCACTAGCACACCCAGCAATGCTGGAGTGTTGCTGTGCGCGGTCCCCACGGGGACACAGAGTACCTCAAAGTAGCAGGGCCATGTCCCTGAACGATACTCGGCTCCTATCCAGCAGGGTCCTCAGGAGCTGTGGATGGAGCACGGTCTCCTGTGCCTGGAGACCGAAAGGATCCCACTTCGCCCAGAGCCCTAAGGGGGATGGGGAAGGAAAACAGCATGTGGACTCCAGCCTCCGTACCCGCAATGGATACCTCAACCTTAACAAACACCGCCGACAAGAGTGGGGTGAGAAGGGAGCATGCTGGGGGCCCTGTTATGGGCCCTCTTTTCTTCCATCCGACATAGTCAGCAGCTGCTGCTGACTAAGCTGTGGAGCTATGCGTGCATGTCTGCCTCCTTCGCACAAAGCAAAAAACTGAGGAGCCCGTGGAAGCACGGGAGGTGTATAGGCAGAAGGGGAGGGGCTTTACACTTTTAGTGTAATACTTTGTGCGGCCTCCGGAGGCATAGCCTATACACCCAATTGTCTGGGTCTCCCAATAAGGAGCGACAAAGAAAATATTTGATTGCTTTCTATTCCACAATCTGTGAGGCAGACTCAAAAAGAAACAGCAAGTAAGGAATAGTTTTCTTTTTACGCCATTCACCATGCTGTAAAATTGATCAGATAGTTTTATACTACAGATCGGTTCGATTACAGAGATACCATATTTATACAGCTTCTTTTTGTTTTGCGCTTTTACATCATAAAAACAATATTATAGGAAAAAAAAAATTATATTGTTGCATTCGAGAGCTATAACTTTTTTATTTTTTAGCTGACTGAGCTGTATGGTGGCTTGTTTTTTGCTAGACAAAATGACGTTTTCAGAGGTACCATTTATATATACAGCTGACTTTTTGATTGCGTTTTTATTCCACTTTTTTGTCAGCTGTATGTTGAAAAGACATATTTTGGTACTTTTTATTTTACCGTGTACACTTAAGGGGTTAACTAGCGTGACCGTTTTATAGCTCGGGTTTTTACGAATGTGGCAATACTAAATATGTGTACTTTTATTTGTTTATTTTTTTTTACATATATATTGGATTTTTTTTAGCTCTTTATTTTCTGATTTTTTTTTTAATATTCTCACTTTACCTTTTCCACTTAGTCCCTTTACAGGGCAGCACCTCACAGTGCTCTGATCACAGCTGCAATGTTCTGCAGTTCTTGATCACTGCCAGGACATCTCAGCTGTCAGCACTGCACTGAGAGTGTGTGATCATGCTGCAGGCATGGTCACACAGGCTCTCTGTAGGCTCCCAGTAGTCAGGTAACCTGGAAGTCATGATGACGACCTTGTCACCATGACAATGATCAGGCTCTAGTGATTGCATCATGGGGGTCCCGATTAGCGGGAAGAGCAATACCTCTACTAAACCTCTATGTGTTGCGATTGGTACTGATTGCAGCAATTAGGGAGTTCAACAGCCAGGGACGGCACAGGCACCATCTCTGGCTGTGGGGGCATTGGGTCGGCTGTCAGGTAAGCCGAGCCACTGGCCACGTTCGTGGGAGCACAGCTCCCTGTGCCCTCACAATGGTTAGGACGTAACGGTACATCCCTTGGTTATTAAGTCACGTTGACATAGGACATACTATCATGTCACGCAGTCGTGAAGGGGTTAAAGGGAGTCTGTCAGGTAAGCAGTTCTGGGTGCATAGTTGCTAATCCTTGCCTAAAGGTCCCTTTATCTAATAACATACTTTTTCTTAAAATCTCTTTTTGTATTTTTAAAGATCCTTCATGATATGCTAATGAGCGCAGGGACTAGTCGCAAGGGCGTCCATTCCTGCACGAATTCCGCGCTCCTAGCATGTTATCACACCCATAGGGGCATGCAAACATGCTATTCCATGCCCATGGCCATCATGGGCAGTGACGTCCGTACCTCTGTCCGTTGCACCGCCTCAGAACGCTGGCTTGGGGTTAGTGCGCATGGATCAGAATGCCCCGCACTTCTGGTCATGCGCTCTATAAAGCCGGGTGTTTTTGTCTTGGCTTCAGAGAGGTCTAGTGCACATGATCGGAAGTGCTGTGACTTCTGATCCATGCACACTGACCCTAAGGCCTCCGCCACACATCCGTGAAAACCATGTCCGTGTAAAACGGGCCGTTTTTCGGGTCCGTTTTCCGTTTTTTAGGTCCGTTTTTATGGTATGTGTGGCCTGCGTGTGTATCCCGTATGCTAGCCGTATGTGCGTGTGGAATGTCCGTGTGTGCGTGAGTGAAATAACTGACATGTGTGTGTGTGTTGTCCGTGTGAAATGTACGTGTGTGATGCAAAATGTCGTTACTACATGTCGGAAGACAGAGTAGCGGGATGAGAATGAACTCGGGTGAACTTCACCCGACTTCATTCTCATGCCGCGGCTCTGTCTTTGTGCCGTGTACTGATTAGCGGTCACCTGTGAAGGATTCACCGGTGACCACTAATCCCCCGAGTGACTGAAGTGTCCCCCCCTATCTCATACTCACCGTTCCCCGATCACCGGCGCTGCACGGCGTTCACACTGTTCCGGCGGCTTTTTCTAATTTGAAAAAGCCGGCCGCCCATTAATCAATCTCGTATTCCCTGCTTTTTCAGGATTTTTTCAGGTGTGTGTGTTTTTTTACTGTAACTTACAGATTAATCATGGAAGGTGTCTCATAGACGCCTGACATGATTAATCTAGGACTTATTGGCAGCTATGGGCTGCCAATAACTCCTTATTACCCCGATTTGCCAACGCACCAGGGTAAATCGGGAAGAGCCGGGTACAGTCCCAGAACTGTCGCATATAATGTATGCGGCAATTCTGGGCGGCTGCTGACTGATATTGTTAGGGTGAGGGGCCCCCCATAACGTGGAGCTCCCCATCCTGAGAATACCAGCCTTCAGCCGTATGGCTTTATCTGGCTGGTATTAAAATGGGGGGGACCGCACGCCATTTTTTTTAATTATTTATTTATTTATTTTACTGCACAGTATAGACACGCCCACCAGCTGCTGTGATTGGGTGCAGTGAGACAGCTGTCACTCAGCGTGGTGGGCGTGTCTCACTGCAACCAATCACAGCCGCCGGTGGGCGGGTAAAGCAGGGAATACGAGATTGATTAATGGGCGGCCGGCTTTTTCAAAAGAGGAAAAGCCGCCGGAGTTTTTATAACAGCCGTGCAGCGCCGCGCCGGAGATCGGGGAATGGTAAGTATGAGAGAGGGGGGAACTAACCGCCAGACAGCTAGAGGGACAGACAGACATAGAGACCGACCGACGGACTGAGGGAGAGAACGAAACATAAAAAGAAAAAAGACTGACATCACATGAAAAAAGCACAAAACATACAGGGAACAAACAGAGATGCGTCCGTGTCACTCGGACGTGCGCACAGACCCATTGACTTTCATTGGGTCCGTGCTGCGTGTTGCGTGAATAAAACGGACATGCTGGCGTGAGACACGGACCAAAAAACGCATCACGGAGACGGACTCACGGACATAACCAAAAACGCAATTGTAACCGCAGAGATATAGTAACATTGGTGCACGTTTGGCCGTGTCTCCAGTATACACGGAAACGGACCAAACACGCACGTGTTTCACGGATGTGTGTTTCAGGCCTAAAGCCCGGTGTCTGAGGCGGTGCAATGGACAATGATACAAGTATCACTGTCAATGATGACGTTGGGCCATGGGCACTGAATAGCATGTTAGCTTGTATGTACGCCAACAAGGGCGTGCTAAGAGGGCGTAATGAGCGCAGGAACGAATACCCTTGCGACTTGTCCCTGCGCTCATTAGCATATCATAAAAGATCTTTAGAAATGTTTTATAAAGATCTCTTTATGTATGCTACTAGATACAGGGAAAATTAGGCAGGGATTAAAAATACACACCCAGAACTGCTCGTCGTTCTGGGTGCATATTGCACCTGACAGGTTCCCTTTAAGAGAAAACAATACTAAAAGGTACAATTTAATATATTCTTTAAAAGCAGCCCTGCCCCTATACATTTGATCAAGGTAAAATGTCTGGTAACTTATCACTCATACAGACATATACTAAAGTGGGATTACAAATTCCCCTTCAAACTCAAAATGATGGCCAAAAGTACAAGACCATCTAGAGTTAGAACGCATATTACACATATAACAAATTATAATAGGTACATACAAACATATACAATATACCTCCTCGAAGCCTCTCAGATTCATAAAGGTAGATTTGGTCATAATTATAATATAATTTTTCTTTCATGCTTAGTCTTTGGCTGCGTCTTATAGAATTAGGAGTGTTGACGTTCGTATGGCTCCTGAAGAATAACATGGAAAAAAAAAAAATTAGTTAGTATTCACTAGATATCTACTTTGCATCAGCTTCATTCCTGACATCCCCTTTTGTGACATGTTAGAAGGTTTAAACGTTCTAAAGGTGGCTTTACACGCTACGAGATCGCTAAAGCGATCTCGTTGGGGGTCACGGAATTTGTGACGCACATCCGGCCGCTTTAGCGATGTCGTTGTGTGTGACACCTATGAGTGATTTTGAATCGTCGCAAAAACGTTCAAAATCGCTCATCGGTGACATCGCCCCCTCTTCCCAATTTATCGTTGCTGCTGCAGGTACGATGTTTGTCGTTCCTGCGGCAGCACACATCGCTATGTGTGACGACGCTGGAATGACAAACATCTCCTTACCTGCGTCCACCGGAAAAGGAGGAAGGAAGGAGGTTGGCAGCATGTTCCAGCCGCTCGTCTCCTCCCCTCTTTTTCTATTGGACGGCAGTTCAGTGACGCTGCTGTGACGCTGAACGAACCGCCCCCTTAGAAAGGAGGCGGTTCGCCAGTCACAGCGACGTCGCTGCACATGTATGTGCGTGTGACGCTACCGTAGCGATAATGTTCGCTACAGCAGCGATCACCACATATCGTGCCACCGACGGGGGCGGGCCGATGCTAGCAATGTCGCAGCGTGTAAAGCGGCCTTTAGGCTATGTGCGCACGTTGCGTAGTGTCCATGCTGAAAATTCTGCAGTGATCTGGCAGCCCATGTGCACTTCAAATCGCTGCAGAAACACTGCATAATGGATGCAGTGTGTCTGCAGAATAGATGCCGATTTCATGCGCTGTGGATGCTGCCTCTCCCATAGGCCTCTTATACACGTTCGTGAAAAACCACGCACGTTTTTCACGGACGTGTCAGAGGTGCGTTTTGCCCTCCGTGAGCCGTGTTTATGGCACTACGTGTGTTCTCCGTGTGTTATACGTGATAACACACGAAGAACCGGAACTTTCTGCTCACCTGTCCCTGGCATCGCTGTCCGTGGTGCTGATCTTCGGTCTCCGGTCCTGCCGACTCCCCGCTTCTGCAGCTTCTGGCCGCAGTGAAGTGAATATTCAATTAGCATAATGAGCGGCGGTCGGCAGCAAGTGACAGCAGCGGCAGAGACTGCAGGGCTGGAGAAGGTGAGTAAAGTTTTGTTTTTTTCTCACACACATGTCTTTTCTCCGGTGCGTGTCACACAGAACACATCCGTGTGGTCCATTTGCATTACGTGTGACACGTTTGCATTCTGTGTGACACCCGTGATGCCGGAGAGAAAACGGACATGTCAGCGTGAGAAACACGTAAGTACGAAACGGACACACGTTCCGTGCGCAAATACTTACGTGTGTCCAGAACCATAGGAATACCTAGGTCTACGTGTGTACGTGTCTCCGGTACGTGAAAAAACTGCCAAACACGTACCGGAGGCACGTACGTGTGAAAGAGGCCATAGACAGAGTAAGAGCAGCATCCAAAGCGCACCAAATAAGTGACAGTTGCTTTTTTGAGCGCAGCGATTAAGATCAAAATTTCAGCATGCAAATCGCTGCGCTCTCAAACACAACGTGCGGATGGATTTTGCACAATCTTCATAGATTGTGCTGGGGACGCAGGACACATGCATTTACGCTGCAGTGCTAAACACAGTGTAAATGCATGAAATTACGCAACGTGCGTACATAGCCTTAATGTGACATTAAACACCGTTGGGTATTTTCTGTCACCTAGGCCTCTTCATTGTCACTTCAAATGTGAAATGTATGTGATAGTAAAATAGTTTTGTAAATTTTGTTGTAAAAATGAGAAATTGCTGATAAACGTTTGTTTAACCCTTCTAGCTTCCTAACAAAAAAAAAAAATTTCAAAAATGGGGCTGATGTAAAGTAGACAGGTGGGAAATGTTATTTATTAACTATTTTGTGTGATGTAAATCTCCGGTTTAAAAGCGTAAAAATTCAGTTTGAAAATTGCAAAATTGGCTCTGTCATTAAGAGGTTAAGGCAGAAAGATAACCGGCAATGTTCAATTGAGGAAAGGGAAGCAAAGCATCACCAAGGAGTACACCCAGCGTTTGGAGACGTCCATGGCTTCCAGATTTCAGGCAGTCCCTTCGAGACCAAGGATGCACTGGTTCGTCCTTGGCCGTGTCAGCCCTATGTGGGAGCCCGCGGTAATCCCTGCACTTGTCTGCTGATCTGATAAGCAGATATAAGCAGCTAAAAGGAGCGGGTGGATCAGACTATCAAAAATCAATAAAAAAAAAATGAAAAAACCCCCCCCCCAAAAACTAAAGTTCAAATCACCGCCCTCATTGAAAATAAAACAGTTAAAAAATGACACACATATTTAGTATCGCCGCTTTCAGAAATGCCTGATCTATCAACATATAAAATCAATTTATTTGATTGGTACACGGCGTAGCAAGAAAAGAAATTCCAAACGACAAAATTACGTGTTTTTTTTGGTTGCCGTAACATTGCCTTAAAATGCAATAACAAGCAATAAATACAGCGCATCTACCCAAAACTTCTGAATTTTTCACCCCTTACATAAAAGAAGTATACATGTTTGGTATCTATGAACTCGTACCTGAGGCATTATACAGACATGTAAGTTTTGCCATATAGTGAACATGGTGAATAAAAAAAACCAAAAACCACACCATTGTGGAATTTCACAATTTCTCCACATGTGGATTTTTTTCACCACTTTCCAATAAACTATAGAGTAAAATGAATGGTGTCATTCAAAACTATTATTTAAACTTAAGCGGGCTTTAGACACAACGACATCACTAGCGATGTCGCTGGTGAAAGCACCCGCCCCCATCGGTTGTGCGTCACGGGCAAATTGCTGCCCGTGGCGCACAACATCGTTAGGACCCGTCACACATACTTACCTGCCTAGCGATGTCACTGTGGCCGGCGAACCACCTCCTTTCTAAGGGGGTGGTTCGTTCGGCGTCACTAAGCGGCCGCCCAATAGAAGCAGAGGGGCGGAGATGAGCGGGCTGAACATCCCGCCCACCTCCTTCCTTCCTCATTGCGGGCGGCTGCAGGTACGGTGATGTTCCTCGTTCCTGCGGTGTCACACATAGCGACGTGTGCTGCCGCAGGAACGAAGAACAACCTGCGTCCTGCAACAGCAACGATATTCGGGAAAGGAACGAAGTGTCAACGATCAGGTAAGTAATTTTGATCGTTTCACGCGCAACGACGTCGCTAACGAAGTCGGATATGCGTCACGAATTCCGTGACCCCCAACGACATCTCGTTAGCGATGTCATTGCATGTAAAGCCCGCTTTAAAGAAGAAAAAAACCGGTAAAAAAATAACTTAATAGATTAGATTTTTATTTTTTAAAACTTTTTTTTTGTTACTAGTCCCTCTAGTATAGGGATCAGCAGTCTGATTGCTGCTGCATTTTTTCTGATGAGAGCTGTACAGCTCTGATCATAAAAGGTCACTGTTCCCTTAATAGCCACAGCTTACGCGGTTCTTAGGCTGGAAACACACTTATGCGTGTAAAATCGGTCCGACTTTCATGAAAAAAACTCGGCCGATTTTAGTGCACGTTAGGTCAGTGTGCAATGCAAGTGCAATGCTTTTTTTTGTTTCCAGGCTAGCAGAGCGTGTGTAATGCGTGTGTGATCCATGTATGATCCTTTTATTTTTTCACTCAGCAGCTGTCATCTGCCATTCAGCTCTGCTTCTTGGCCGCTGACAGCAGCCACAGACAGAGCAATGTAGCAGAGCTGAATAGCCGATGACAGCAGACACAGACAGAGCTGCACGATCAGAATGAAGTCGGATGAACGTCACCTGACTTCATTGTCATCCCACGGCTCTGTCTGTGTGACATGGCCTGATTTTCGGTCACCGGTGAAGGTCTCACCGGTGACCGCAAATCCCCTGAGTGACCACAGTGAGCCGCCCCGTCACTGAGGTTTCCCGTGGCCACAGCAGAAGTCCTCCCGCTGAGATCTGTGGCTGCGGGTAACCTGAGTGACGTTATCGCTGATAGCGCGACTCACTTCAGTCGCTGCGGGTAGCTCACAGAGAGCGGTCGTGGTCTGTGACCGCTCTCTGTCAGCTTCCGATGTAGCAGAGCTGACAGCGTCGAGGGACCTCTGTGGATTACGTCGGACATGGAAGGGTATTTGGGGTCTTGAATAAAGTGGTAAAAGAGGGTTTTTTATTTCAAATAAAGGATTTTTGGGTGTATGTCTTAATTTTCTTAATCTTACAGGTTAATCATGGAAGGTATCTCGGGGAGACGCCTGCCATGATTAATCAACGACTTAGTGGCAGCTATGGGCTGCTGCCATTAACTCCTTATTACCTCGATTGCCACCGCACAAGGTAATTCGGGATGGCCGGGTACAGTCCCGGGACAGTCGCATCTAATGGATGCGGCTATTCCGGGCGGCTGCTGGCTGATATTGTTAGGGTGGGGGGCTCCCCATAACGTGGGGCTCCCCATCCTGAGAATACCAGCCTGCAGCTGTGTGGCTTTACCCTGGCTGGTATTAAAATTGGGGGGAACCGCACGCCATTTTTTTTTTTTATTTTTTTTTTTACTGCATTATATAGACCCACCCACTGGCAGCTGTGATTGGTTGCAGTGAGACAGCTGTCACTCATCGTGGGAGCGTGTCTGACTGCAACCAATCATAGGCGCCGGTGGGTGGGGAAAGCAGGGAATACGAGATTGAATAATGAGCGGCCGGCTTTTTCAAAAGAGAAGCCGCCGGAGCAGTATGAACGCGGTGCAGCGCCGCGCCGGTGACTGGGGATCAGTGAATATGAGAGAGGGGGGAGAGGGATAGACCGACATGGACAGAGAGAGAGACAGACCGACAAGAGAGAGAATAGAGACCGAGAGGGAGAGACCGACTGACAATAATCGCATGTTTCTCAAAACACTGGAAATGAGTGAGGTCTCACAATGTCGGTCAATCTCTATGATTGACCGACATTGTTAGACCTCACTCATTTCCAGTGTTTTGAGAAACATGCGATTAATGTATTTAGAAAAACGAATGTCAGTAGGATGGTGTGAGTGCCGGTCCATGTGACATGCTTTTTTTTTTCACGCTCCCATAGAGTTGCAATGGAGAGACTCGTGCGTGAAACTCTACAAATAGCAGCCTGCTGCGATTTTTTTTCTCAGTCCAATTTGGACTGAGAAAAAAATAGCAGATAGGAGCTGCCTCATTGTTTAACATGTGTCCGAGTGCAATGCGAGAATTTTTCGCATTGCACTACTGCGAGAAAATCGCAAGTGAGAAGCCGGCCTTAGACAAACTATGATATGGAAGTGTCAGGATCATCACATGACCTGACGCTACCATAGCAACCATCGGTACCCCGTGATCACTTCACGTGGCTGCAGATGGCGGCGAGGAAGCGCACGGTCCCCGCCGTGGCCATTTAAATCACGCTGCCGCACTTTGGCCGAGCGACTTAACAGGGAAACAGGTGCGGGTGGATCTTGGATCCAATTAGGGGGAGGGGGACAACTACATCAATTTTTTCACTAAAATTAGTAATTACTTCCGCTGTTGTAGTTGTACAAGCTATCTAGCTTTCTCTATCTATATATCATCCATCTATCTATATTATATAGCTATATATCTAAGTCATCTATCTCGGTCTACTGTTTCTAGTATCTATATCAGTCCATATATCTGACTATCTAGCATTTATCTATGATTTTTCTGGCTTTGCACAAATTTTACACATAAAAAAACATTAATATAGATCATATAGAGCAGGGGGAGAATACAGAGCACAGGAGATCAGCGGCGCCCCCAGGTGATGCTGCTGTCAGCTTGTTGCTCTTGATCAGCCTGCAGCAGCTCATCATATAGAGCAGGGGGAGAATACAGAGCACAGGAGATCAGCGGCGCCCCCAGGTGATGCTGCTGTAAGCTTGTTGCTCTTGATAAGCCCACAGCAGCTCATCACATAGAGCAGGGGGAGAATACAGAGCACAGGAGATCAGCGGCGCCCCCAGGTGACGTTGCTGTCAGCTTGTTGCTCTTGATAAGCCCGCAGCAGCTCATCATATAGAGCAGGGGGAGAATACAGAGCACAGGAGATCAGCGGCGCCCCCAGGTGATGCTGCTGTCAGCTTGTTGCTCTTGATAAGCCCGCAGCAGCTCATCATATAGAGCAGGGGGAGAATACAGTGCACAGGAGATCAGTGGCGCTCACAAATGATGCTGCTGCAGGCTTTTTCCTATTCATAAGCCGACAGCAGCTCATCACATAGCGCAGTGGAGAAATATAGTGCACAGGAGATCAGCGGCGCCCGCAGGTGACGCTGCTGTCAGCTTGTTCTTATTCATAAGCTTGCATCACCAAATCACAGCGCGGGGAGATATTACAGCGCACTGTAGAGGCTAAATTCCAGTTGGCTAAAGGACCTTTCCTGACATCATGTCCATGGCCTCCACCAACATAACTGATATCACGAAGATACTTCATGTGGTCATGGAGTTGTTTATAACAGAATCAGGGAGTCTGGGGGTAAGACGTCCAGATGTAGGGGGAAAGTAAGGGGGGGGTACCTCCCCCTTGCATGATTATAGTGGATGGCGGGAAACTTTGCCACGCCTACCAACCAAGCCAGTAATCCCTACTAACCAAAATGGTCACGCTCACTTCCCAGACAGGTCCTTCTAGCCACAACCCACAGAGCAGACAGCTGCACACAGGGGACGGGGAAGAGAGAGTACGGAATACGAAGAGGGTGCAGGGTACTGTGTGGCAGCAGGGAGTCAAAATGACATTTGCAGTGATACTGTCACGCTCCCCGGGTCCTCCGCTCCGCTCCCCGGCTCACCTGCCACGCTCCCCGCTCTCCAGCCTCCTTTGGCCGCGCTCCCCAGGCTCCCTGGTCCCCGCTCCCGGCGCCCGTCGGCTTCCCAGCCCCTGGCCGGCGCTGCTGCTTCCTCCTCTCAGCTTCCTGCCCTGGCTTCTGGCACCCGGGCCGCGCGCATGCGCATTAGGGCGCGCGCGCGGTCACTGACCCTTTCTTAAAGGGCCAGTGTCCACTGACAGGAAATGATGCACACAGGTACAGGGTATAAAGGGGATTAATGTCCAAGGGGGCGGGGCCTGTTCTTCGTGTTTCCCAAGCTAGGAGTCAGGTCTCCTTGTGTTCCTGTGAGATACTTACCTCTCTCTCTTTTAGAGCCGAGCCTGCATTGCCATCCGGTCCTGCTGTATCTCGAACCCCGAACGCTGCCTATCTACCATCCTGACAGTCCATACCATCCCGGTTCCCTGCGGTGACCCGTCATCTTGCTCCAACGGTTCCGGACCCCGCCTAACATCATCCCGGCTTCCGAACCTGAGCTCCGTCACCCGGACCACCATCAGTGACCCCGTGGTCCCAGGGACTTCTCCATTGTGTTCTAAGTGCACGGACTGTTCTGCTACCTAAAGTGCTCCGGCTACCGGACTCCGTTCCCTCTTCGGGGAGTTCGGTCCAGTGGATCCACCTCCCGGGTCTGCCCATCCATCTGGCCCTAACAGTAAGAACAGGCCATGGATCCCGCCGAAGCGCTAGCGGCCTTGCAAGAGGAACTCCAACGCCAGCGTGAAGTCCAGACCCGCATGCTGAACTTTATGACTTCCGTGGACGCCCGCCTGAACACGCTACAAGCCTCGGTCACATCTTCTGCGCCCCGGGTCTCCACTAGTCAATCCACGGCTCCCGCTCCCGTGGCAGCCTCTTCGGATGCTTCCAGACTTCGTTTGGCTTCACCACCCCGTTACGCCGGAGATCCCAAGACCTGCAGGGGGTTTATAAACCAATGCTCCCTTCATTTCACGCAGCTGCCGCATTTGTTTGCCTCCGACCAAGCCAAGGTCGCCTTCATAATGTCTCACCTAGAGGGCGAGGCACTGGCGTGGATGAACCCCTTGTGGGAGAAGGAGGACCCTATGACCAAGAATCTCCAAGAGTTCCTGCAGGCCTTTCGCAGCACCTTTGACGAGCCGGGACGCGCCTCCGCGTCTGCTTCATCTCTTCTCCGGTTACGTCAAGGAACTCTGACGGTGGATCAATACGCCATCCGTTTCCGCACCTTGGCTTCAGAACTCGGGTGGAATAACGAGGCCCTAACAGCCGCCTTCTGGGAAGGACTCGCGGGTCGAATCAAAGATGAGCTGGCTGGACGTGACGTACCGTCCACCCTGGACGCCCTGATTACCCTAGCGACTCGAGTGGACATTCGCTTTCAGGAGCGGTCCAAAGAGGTGTCCCGTGAGAGACGTCCGGTACGGCATGCCTCTCCTCCACAGAAGCCCGCCGTACTCCAGTCAACGACCTCTGGTGCCTCCGTCCATGAGCCCATGCAGATCGACCGTGTGCGACAGTCTGAACAACGTCGAGCAGAGCGACTCGCCAAGGGTCTCTGCTTCTACTGCGGAGAGGGCACACACCTGCTACGCGCCTGTCCAGAGAGGCCGGGAAACTCCAAAGCCTAGGGTTGGTAGGAGAGGCCACCCTAGGTGCTGGGACTCTCTCAGACCCGGTTACATGGACTGTGCAAGTGACAACGGGAGAGACGCGGTTTACGGCTGAGGCGTACCTCGATTCTGGGGCAGCAGGCAATTTTATCCAGCAGGCCACGGTGGACAAATACCAGGTGCCTGTTACTCCACTCGCCAAACCTCTTGTGATTGCCTCTGTGGATGGGAGACCCCTCTCTGACACCATCTCCTGGATCACCAAGCCGCTTGAACTGCGTATCGGCGCTCTGCACACCGAGAACATCGCTCTCTACGTCCTCCCACACATGTCACATCAAATCCTGCTGGGTCTTCCTTGGTTGCGGACACACGAACCTTCAGTCAGCTGGGGCACTGGCGATATCACTCGATGGGGGTCTTCTTGCCATGATACCTGTCTGAAGACCATAAAACCCATCCGGCGACCTCCGGTTCCAGAGACCCTACCGGGACTACCCTCAGCCTATTGGTCCTTCGTAGACGTCTTTGATAAGAAGGAGTCAGAGGTACTTCCGCCACATCGCCCTTACGATTGTGCCATTGACCTGCTCCCGGGAACTACACCACCTCGAGGAAGGATATATCCATTGTCTCCAGCCGAAACAAGGGCCATGTCTACGTACATCACAGAGAGCCTGGCTAGGGGATTCATTCGGAGATCCTCCTCTCCTGCTGGAGCTGGCTTTTTCTTTGTAAAGAAGAAAGAGGGCGACCTACGACCATGCATAGACTACCGGGGATTGAACCAAATTACCGTAAAAAACAAGTACCCCCTGCCGCTCATCCCCGAATTGTTTGATCGGCTCAGAGGAGCTCGTGTCTTCACCAAGTTGGATCTTCGGGGTGCCTACAACCTGGTCCGTATTCGCTCAGGGGACGAATGGAAGACCGCGTTCAACACTCGTGATGGGCACTATGAATACTGCGTGATGCCCTTCGGCCTGTGTAACGCACCAGCCGTCTTCCAAGAATTAGTGAACGACGTGTTCCGGGACCTTCTCTACGTCTGTGTGGTGGTATATCTGGATGACATCCTTGTCTTCTCTCCGGACCTCCAGACCCACCGTAAGAACGTGCAACAGGTTCTACAAAGACTGAGAGAGAATCGTCTGTACGCCAAGTACGAGAAGTGTGTCTTCGAACAGTCTTCTCTCCCCTTCCTGGGTTACCTCATCACCGAGACCGGACTGCAGATGGACCCAAAGAAGGTCTCTGCCATTCTCAACTGGCCTCCTCCTTCTGGACTGAAGGCAATCCAACGTTTTCTGGGATTCGCCAATTATTACCGCCAGTTCATTCCTCACTTCTCTGCTCTGACTGCTCCTCTCTCCGCCTTGACCAAGAAGGGGGCTAATCCAAAGGACTGGTCACCTGCGGCCGACGCCGCGTTTGGCTCTCTAAAGCGAGCCTTTGCCTCCTCTCCTGTACTCCACCGTCCAGAGTTAAACCGCCAGTTCACCTTGGAGGTGGATGCCTCCTCCTCAGGAGCCGGAGCAGTGCTCATGCAGAAGTCCTCCTCCGGGAAGATGGTGACTTGCGGTTTCTTCTCCAAGAGCTTCTCCGCCCCTGAACGCAATTACACCATCGGTGACCGAGAGCTATTGGCAGTCAAACTGGCTCTGGAGGAATGGCGCTATCTCCTGGAAGGTGCAGTGTACCCCGTCATTATTTACACGGACCACAAAAACCTGGAATACCTGCGGTCTGCTCAGCGACTGAACCCCCGGCAAGCCAGGTGGTCCTTGTTCTTTGCCCGGTTCGATTTCCAGCTCCATTTCCGACCCGCGGACAAGAATGTACGTGCTGATGCCTTGTCTAGGACTTTCATGCCCATGGAGCAGGAAGAGGAGACATCCCAACCCATCGTCTGTCCAAGTAAGATTATTCCGGTGGCTCCTGTCACCCTGGCCCAGATACCGCCCGGGAAGACCTATGTCTCTGAGACAGACAGGCATAAAGTGCTACACTGGGGCCATGCCTCGAAAACAGCCAGTCATGCTGGTCAGAAGAGGACATGGGGTGCGATTGTACGTCATTACTGGTGGCCATCCCTTCGCACGGACGTCGCCTCTTTTGTCTCTGCTTGCTCTTCTTGTGCCAGGAACAAGACGCCCAAACACCTGCCATATGGCCGTCTTCTGCCTCTGCCCATACCCTCAGTTCCCTGGCAACACATTGCGATGGACTTTATTACGGACTTGCCATTGTCCTCCGGACACACAGTCATATGGGTCGTGGTGGATCGGTTCTCTAAAATGGCCCATTTCGTCCCTATGGCTGGACTGCCCTCTGCCCAGGAACTCGCGGACGCCTATATACATCACATCTTCCGCTTGCACGGCTTTCCATCACACATTGTGTCCGACAGAGGAACTCAGTTCACCTCCCGCTTCTGGAGGGCTCTCTGTAAACATCTGGGAGTAACGCTGGACTTTTCCTCTGCCTACCATCCTCAGTCGAACGGCCAAGTGGAACGGGTCAATCAGATATTGACCACTTTCTTACGTCACTACGTCAACGCCCATCATGATGATTGGTCCACACTTCTTCCTTGGGCGGAATTCTCCCATAATCACCACGTCAGTGAGTCCTCCTCCTGTTCTCCCTTCCATGTCGTCTACGGACTTCAGCCGTCTGTCCCATTGCCTGTATCCTCTTCCTCGGACATCCCTGCTGCTGATGCAGTACTCCGTGACTTTACAACCATTTGGGACTCAGTTAAGGCGTCCCTTGCACGTGCATCCCTGCGGATGAAGAGACACGCGGACAAGAGACGTCTGGATCCTCCATGTTTCTCTCCGGGAGATCTCGTCTGGCTTGCTTCCAAGTACGTCCGATTGAAGTTACCATCCTACAAGCTGGGACCTCGCTACATCGGACCGTTTAAAGTCATCGGCAAGATCAATGAGGTCTCCTACAAACTGCAGCTTCCGGCCACGATGAGGATACCCAACTCCTTCCACGTCTCTCTGCTCAAGCCGGTTGTCCTTGGTCCCTTCTCCGCTGCTGCCAGTCCGGCCCCTCCTCCTATTGCTGAGGACGACATCTATGCGGTAAGGGATATCGTGGCCATGAAGACCGTTCGAGGCCGACAGTTCTTCCTGGTGGACTGGGCAGGGTATGGTCCTGAGGATAGATCCTGGGAGCCCAGGGAGAATGTGGGCACTCCTTTGATCCGTGCCTTCCTGTCCCGGTTGCGGGGAGGGGGGCGTGGGGGGGGGGTACTGTCACGCTCCCCGGGTCCTCCGCTCCGCTCCCCGGCTCACCTGCCACGCTCCCCGCTCTCCAGCCTCCTTTGGCCGCGCTCCCCAGGCTCCCTGGTCCCCGCTCCCGGCGCCCGTCGGCTTCCCAGCCCCTGGCCGGCGCTGCTGCTTCCTCCTCTCAGCTTCCTGCCCTGGCTTCTGGCACCCGGGCCGCGCGCATGCGCATTAGGGCGCGCGCGCGGTCACTGACCCTTTCTTGAAGGGCCAGTGTCCACTGACAGGAAATGATGCACACAGGTACAGGGTATAAAGGGGATTAATGTCCAAGGGGGCGGGGCCTGTTCTTCGTGTTTCCCAAGCTAGGAGTCAGGTCTCCTTGTGTTCCTGTGAGATACTTACCTCTCTCTCTTTTAGAGCCGAGCCTGCATTGCCATCCGGTCCTGCTGTATCTCGAACCCCGAACGCTGCCTATCTGCCATCCTGACAGTCCATACCATCCCGGTTCCCTGCGGTGACCCGTCATCTTGCTCCAACGGTTCCGGACCCCGCCTAACATCATCCCGGCTTCCGAACCTGAGCTCCGTCACCCGGACCACCATCAGTGACCCCGTGGTCCCAGGGACTTCTCCATTGTGTTCTAAGTGCACGGACTGTTCTGCTACCTAAAGTGCTCCGGCTACCGGACTCCGTTCCCTCTTCGGGGAGTTCGGTCCAGTGGATCCACCTCCCGGGTCTGCCCATCCATCTGGCCCTAACAGATACCCATCAACAAACTCCTTGCTCAGTTGACATCACAGGAAGTAGCAAAATCCCGGCAGGAGCGGTCACATGACTGCTCTGAGGCGGGGTAGAGGGGCTGACAGCAGGGCCGGTAAGTAGTTGCTTGGTATCTATTACCTGCCCCTATGTATGCCAATAGTGAAAAAAGCAAACAAAACAAAATAAGCCGGATAACCCCTTTAAGTTAAGTTTAACTTCATATAAAAATATTAATCTTTTATTTCCATTATTGCATGCCAGCAAACTACTTACGTAACATTCTCCGCAGTAGCATCCACGGCAAGTCTGGACTCAGTGGTCCTTGCTGACGGTCTGTAGAAACATACACATCAAGAGTTTTAGTGTTACAAGTTGAAAAAATGCAATTTTAAATAATAAAACCATCAATGTGGAGGGTGGATTGTCCTAGAAAATGTGGAGTAAAGACATGTTTCTTGTTCTCCTGCTCTTGGCTTCTGATCCACAAACAACAGCTACTCTGAGATTGATAGAGGCCCCTATAGATTTATGGCATGGCGGACACATTGTTGCACAGAAACCCCCCAGAGGTGTTTGGAAGCGGGAACAGCGAGAGTAATCACGCAAAAGAGCTTTGAAAATCCGAATCGACTAAGAACATCTATACACCATGATTATTGGGCTCTTCACAGCCTAAAAATACAGCCCGCTCCTACCCTAGAAGTGGAGCAACTGGAGATTCTCCAATTCAGGCACTTCACCTCATCTCTCCCTGAATCCCTCATACAGTGGGAAATTGGGTAAAGGTTTTTGGGGTTGATGTCCACTGTGTAGCATCCAAAAACACAGCTGGCATCAAGCCTCAGTGTTAGAAATGGAGAGGTGTCTTTCACCCCCATTACTAACACAGTAAAATTTCAACCCCTTCACCCTCGAGCCTGTTTTCACCTTCATGGCCGCGCCATTTTTTCAATTCTGACCAGTGTCACTTTTTGAGGTGAAATCTGGAACGCTTGAACAGACCCCAATGATTCTGCAACTGTTTTTTTCGTGACAGATTGTACTACATATTGATGAATTTAGGACAATATCTTTTTTACATTCCTGAAAAAAAATGGAAATTGGCAAAAATGTTGAAAATTTTGCATCTTTCAATTTTTCTGACATTAAACCAGAAAGTTATGTCACACAAAAAAATTAAATTACAGTTCCCACATGTCTACTTTACATCAACACAATTTTTGAATTTTTTTTTGGTTAAGAAGTTAGAAGGGTTCAAAATTTATCAGCAATTTTACAACAAAATTTACAAAGCAACTTTTTTTTTTTTTTTTTAGGGACCATTTCACATTTGAAGTGACCTTAAGTTTACTATTTTGGAAAATAGATAGACCCCCCCCCCCAAAGAATGTATATAGATGTGTGGTGAGCACTTTGAATACCTAGATGGTTTAGGGGATTTTATAAATTTGTGACTTGAAAATGAAAAAAAAATTAAAAAAAAATAAAATCAATTTTACCACAAAAATGTTCTTTTAGCCTCTTTTTTTTCATTTTCACAAGGGCAACAGGATAACTTGGACCCCACAATTTATTGGGCAATTTCTCCCGGGTATAATGATGCCCCATATGTTGTAGGAAACCATTTTATGGGTGCATGGCAGGGCTCGGATGGGAAGAAATGACGTTTTGGAGCGCAGAATTTGATGTAATGATCTGTAGGTGTCATGCTGCATTTGGAGAGACCCTGATGTGGCTAAACAGTGGAAAGCCCCCAGAAGTGAACCAATTTTGGAAACTAGACTCCCCAAGGAATTCAAGTAGATGTGTGGTGGGCCCTGTCAAACCCCAGGTGTTTTAGGGAATTTTGTGCCATGAAAATAAAAAAAAAATACATTTACCACAAAAATGTTCTTTCGATTGCATATTTTTCCTTTTCACAGGGGCAACAGGATAAAATGGACCCCAAAATTTGTGGGCAATTTCTCTTATCCTGATACCCCATATGTGGTGACAAAACAATGTTTGGACACACGGCAGGGTTTGGAAGGGAAGAAGTGACATTTTGGAGCCGGCACCTGTTATGTGAATTTAATAATGTGGTGGTGTCTGGTTGGCAAGTGTGTGTTGTGTAGAATACATCAGATTGGCATGTGTGAGATGTGAAGAGCGTGTCAGGTTGGCATATGTGAGTTATGCAGAGTACATCACATTGTCCATCAGGTTGTCGTGTGTGTCATGTAGAGTACATCAGGTTAGCGTGTGTGTTTGGTTGAGTGCATTAGGATGGCATGTGTGAGTAGGATTTAAACCAGATCAGAACCCCAATTTGCAGACACGATGTTTCGGCGTGATTGCCCCTCGTCAGTGCAAATTTTGGGAACTGATCTGGCTTATGAGACGCTATAGTGGGGACCACGGGGAAAACTATTCTCCTTACGGAGACCTGACAAACCAGTCTGGCGGACAGTGAGGGGTCTTAATAGCTGCAAAGCCCCTCTGGGAAATATTCAAATTGTCTCTCCAGGAAAGAGACAAACTCTAGTGCCACCTATTGGAAGTAGCAATCCTAAAAGTCAAAAGTGGCCTTTTAAACAAGCCATTTCATATGACTTAGGATTTAAACCCTGAAAATGTAGAAGTTTATGAATGCACTCAAAGCATGTCCAGGGTATAGCCATGCAGAAAACTGGAGTTTTATATAAAATACCAACAATCAAAAACAAATCCTGGCCAAAATCAAGCTTGGACACTGATCAGTGATGTGCGTCACTCAGCAGTGGCTCGGTGGCTGCAGGATGCACACACGTATGTATTTGCAGGGTAGCAACACCACCCACGTGTCAGGCTCTGGTGCCGTGCAGTTAGAAACCGCAATCACCTTCTTGGGCTCACAATGATGATGTAAAGTAGACATGTGGGGAATGTTATTTACTATTTTGGTGACATATCTCTCTGGTTTAAAAGCTGTAGGGAATCAGCTCTGGTAGATAATGGCAGGGGTGCAGTAATGAGGCACACGCAGGTTTTCAATCCATAAAGTCAGAGTTTTATTTACACTGAAAACAAACAAATGCACAGTCTTATTTCAGAGAGAGATTGTAGAATGGGGCTTTGTAAACCGCGCCAAAGATCACTGATGAAATCTTGGATTAATGTAAACTTTTTATTCTTGCACAGGTCTACGCGTTTCAGGAGGCTCTGCTCCCTTCCTCAGGACCAAACAGGCATAAGTTACATCAAATCGGATTTGATGTAGCTTATGCCTGTTTGGTCCTGAGGAAGGGAGCAGAGCCTCCTGAAACGCGTATGTGGCACCCCAGGGTTCAGTTGCCACAAATATACCTGTACCTGGGCAGGGAAGGATCTCCACATCAGGTAATCCCACATACAACATCTCCACTTCAAGCCTGGAGGGGGAGCTCTACAAGTCGAGTTCAGGTGAGGTCCCCTTTAAAGCCAGGTTTGGAGGTGGAGTCAGAGAGACAGTTGACAGTTGGAGAAAAGGAGACTGTGCGAGCAGAGAGTGAGGGAAGACATAAAAATGGAGAGGGCGGTGCTTAGCCCGCACAAGTAACTGTGTGACCGCCTGAGGGCTCAAGAGTGAGGCAAAAGAGGAGTGACCGGGGAGGTGGAGCCTGACCGGTTCATCCCCAAGGAACAGCGCTGATTATCGGACACCGGCGTCCGAGATTGTGAGGGATCTAATCTGCCCAGCAATAAAGACCGGGGGCCAGGGAGACTGCAGATCTCCTGGCCGCAGCAGCACCTGAAGGCAAAGCCGCTACATAGAGCTTAGGGACCGCAGTGAGTACAGCAGTGCCCCTTAGAGAAGCTCCCGCTGCCTGCCATACAGGTGAAGACAGTGAGAGAGGGTCGAGGTATAGCTACAGGCAGCCTAGTACCAAGGAGAGACACAGCGCAGCAGGGAGGCCTCACAACTACCTGGTGCAGAGATCCTGAACTGTTCCCAGATTACCCAAAAAAACTGTAACATCAGAAACTGAACCCCTTTTTAACACCTGCAAGTAAAATCCTGTCAGAGTTAATGAATTGGTGTGACGCACTTTATTTCTTCATCTGAGAAGCCATAGGCTGCTGCACTAAAGTGACAGTTGAAAAGGCTGTGAAGAAAAACCGCCATATCTCTGTACTACTAAAACTGCCCTGGGGACCCCGCTTCACCTACGGGAAGCGTAAACAACTGGCTGCCTAACCATCAGCCCAGAGGTCTGACCTGCAGCCCCAGTAACCATACTGGAACCATAGGTGGCGTCACGAAATACTTATTTATTTATTTATTTTCTTTATTATTTTTTTTTTATTTTATTATTTTTTATTTTTATTACTTATTGACTTTCAGCGACCACCAGGGCCACGGAACCGGGCACAGGCCCCCGTGACATAATCCAATTAACCAACACCCGGAACTGAGTACCCCACAGCCCTGGGGCGGGTCACGTAGACCTGAACAAGAATAAAAAGGTTACATTAATCCAAGATTTCATCAGTGATCTTTGGCGCGGTTTACAAAGCCCCATTCTACAATCTCTCTCTGTTATCAGCCACCTGGGGTACTGCTGCCGTTGATCCGGATTTATACTGTTACAGGAGTTGTGCCTTTCACAACCCTCCTTGGTGAGTAGGATTATCCTTTCTGTCACCCCCTGTCTGTCAGGGTAAGACCCTATTGCGCTTCTTTGTCTACAGGTTTTTTTATCTACAGTCTTATTTCAGACAGGAATGCAAAGCAGAAGTTCAGCTTGTCAAAGAGCACAGCAAAGGTTCTGGAGGTGTCAGTCCATTCAGGTATATCACTTTCCAGCCCAAACACCCACCACATAGAGAGGGTACGGCTGCCTATTTATACTATGTTAATCCTGCAGCTGTGCCCCTTGAGAGTTGCCCCAAAAACCTGGAATAGCAGAGAAGATCTTGGCCAGGTTTTCTCTCTTTTCCTGCTGCTCACCAGTGCAAAAGGCATCTGCTAGGTGGAATAAATCTCCCATCTACCACCATACCCTTTACTGAGTCACAAAACATACAAATTAATAGTTTGAAAATTGTGACATTTTTAAAATTTTTCACAAATCGACAATATTTTCACAAATAAATGCAAAAAATGTCATCTTAATTTTACCACGAGCATGACATACAATGTGTCACACAAAAAACAACTCTCTCAGAATCACTGGGATCCGTTGAAGTGTTCCAGAGTTACAAGTGCAGCTCAATAAATTAGAATATCATCAAAAAGTTTAATTTATTTCAGTAATTCAATACAAAAAGGGAAACGCATATATAGAGTCCCTACATACAGAGTGATCTATTTCAAGTGTTTATTAACTGTTGTTTACACGGGACGACCGATTGTGCGATTTCACAATCGATCGTACCCCGCCCCCGTCGTTTGTGTGTCACGGGCAAATCGCTGCCCGTGTCGCACAGTCGTGACACCCCCGTCACACGTACTTACCTGCTGAGCGACCTCACTGTGGGCGGCGAACGTTCACTTCCTGAATGGGGAGGGACGTTCGGCGTCACAGCGACGTCACCTCAGCGGCCGGCCAATAGAAGCGGAGGGGTGGAGATGAGCGGGATGTAAACATCCCACCCACCTCTTTCCTTCCGCACTGCCGGCGGGAGCCACGGGACGCAGGTAAACTGTGTTCATCGTTCCCGTGGTGTCACACGGAGCACCGTGTGCTGCCACGGGAACGATTAACAACCTGCTGCAGGAAAAATAAACGATATTATGAAACTGAGAGACGAGTACACGACTCACGATTTGTGAGCGATACTGCGTCGCTCAGAGGTTTCACACGAGACGAAGTCGTGTACGATGCTGGATGTGCGTCACAAAAACCGTGACCCCGACGATGCATCGCACAATCCATCGTCTCGTGTAAAGCACCCTTTAATGTTAATGATTATGGCTTACAGCCAATGAAAGCCCAGAATTCATGATCTCAGAAAATTAGAATATTATATAAAACCAACCGAAAAAATGATTTTAAGCTCAGAAATGTTGGCCCCTACTAAAAAGTCTGTACAGTAAATGCCCTCAATACTTGGTCTGGGCTCCTTTTGCATGAATTACTGCATCAATGCGGCGTGGCATGGAGGCGATCAGCCTGTGGCACTGCTGAGGTGTTATGGAAACCCAGGTTGCTTTGATAGCAGCCTTCAGCTCATCTGCATTGTTGGGTCTGGTCTCTCATCTTCCTCTTGACAATACCACGTAGATTCTCAATGGGGTTAAAGGTCAGGTGAATTTGTAGTACTGTGGTTATTAAACCAGGTATTGGTACTTTGGCAGCGTGGACAGGTGCCAAGTCCTGCTGGGAAATGAAATTTCCATCTCCCAAAAGCTTGTCGACAAAGGGAAGCATGAAGTGCTGTAAAATTTCCTGGTAGATGGCTGCGCTGATGTTGGTCTTGATAACCACAGTGGACCTACACCAGCAGATGACATGGCTCCCCAAACCATGACGGATTATGCAAGCTTCACACTAGACCTCAAGCAGCTTGGATTGTGGCCTGTCCACTCTTTCTCCAGACTCTGGGACCGCGATTTCCAAATGAAATGCAACATTTACTTTCACCTGAAAACAACACCTTGGACCACTGAGCAACAGTCCAGTTCTTTTTCGCCTTGGCCCAGGTAAGACGCTTCTGGCATTGTCTATTGGTCATGAGTTGCTTAACACAAGGAATGCAACAGCTGTAGCCCATGACCTGGATATGTCTGTGTGTGGTGAATCTTTTAGCATTGACTCCAGCAGCAGTTCACTCCTTGTGAATCTCCCCCAAATTTTTAAATTCGCTTTTCTTAACAATCCTATCAAGGCTGCGGTTATCCCAGTTGCTTGTTAACCTTTTTCTACCACACTTTTTCCATCCACTCAACTTTCCATTAATATGCTTGGATACAGCACTCTGTGAACAGCCAGCTTCTTTAGCAATGGCCTTTTGTGGCTTACTCTCCCTGTGGAGTGTGTCAATGACTGCCTTCTGGACATCTGTCAAGTCAGTGTACCGCCCCGCACAGCCGAGCCGCTCGGATCCGGGCTCGTTGGTGGGTGGCTCGAGCGCCTCCGGACCCGGCGCACTTCGCTCCGAAAGCATGCTGGCGCTACTTAGGGGGTAGGTAGGTGTATGGCCAGAGCCGTGTTTGAGTTCGTGACGCCACCCACGGGATGTGGTGAAGGTGTAGACACCACTGCTGCGGTTACGGGGCACCCGGGGGAGATGGTGATGCAGCAAGATGTTAACCCCTCCGTGGGCAGGAATGATGGCCCCGGGACCCGTTGAGAGTAGTAGAAGCTGGGCGATGCAGGGCGGTATGCGGCCGGATGGCACTGTTGTACTCACTATTATTGACACACACAAGTCTCTGGTAAACAAAGTTGATGGTGGTCGGTGCCCGCAGCCGGCTGCGCCTGCTCCCCCACCCGGTTTGGTAGTCTTGGCCTTTCTCCTGCACTGTGTAGTGTATTTGGGCTCCTGCGCTTCAGCGATGGGAGTCCGTTCCCAACTGTGTATATGTCCGCAGAGCCCGTTTGCCCGCACACGCTGGCCCGTGGAATCTCTCTGCCTGTGCGGTGGCTTTCTAATCCCCTCGCTGGGCTGTTGTCTTCAGTCGGGAATTGGGTGGGAAAGGACCTATAGTCAAGACCGCAATCAGTGAATTAACTCGGTCCAGTGGATTCTGGACCTCGTTTCAGGGTCTGAGTACCCGCTGTGTGCTCCGGTTTCCGAGTCGGTTCCCCGGGTCGGTACCGGCGGGCTACTACCCTGTCCCGGTCCACCACGGTTCCACCGAGCCGTCTTCCCGGCTCCTGCAGGCTAGGCCACCATATGCCTCCTAGCCGAGGTACCAGGGCTAAGACCCTGGCACCTGTCAGTCACCACAGGCCTGCTGCACTCCACACTCCTCTTTTCAGACTACTCCTACTGGGAACTGACTCTTCTCCAGCCCCAGGCTGTTTGAACTCTTAAGCGGGCTTTACACGCTACGACATCGCTAATGCGGAGTCGTTGGGGTCACGGATTTTGTGACGCACATCCGGCCGCATTAGCGATGCCGTTGCGTGTGACATCGATAAGCGATTTTGCATCGTTGCAAAACCGTGCAAAATCGCTAATCGGCGACACGGGGGTCCATTCCCAATTATCGTTACTGCAGCAGTAACGAGGTTGTTCGTCGCTCCTGCGGCAGCACACATCGCTGCGTGTGACGCCGCAGGAGCGAGGAAGCTCTCCCTACCAGCCTCCCGGCCGCTATGAGGAAGGAAGGAGGTGGGCAGGATGTTACGTCCCGCTCATCTCCACCCCTCCGCTGCTATTGGGCGGCGGTTCAGTGACGTCGCTGTGACGCCGCACGGACCGCCCCCTTAGAAAGGAGGCGGTTCGCCGGTCACAGCGACGTCGCCGGACAGGTAAGTATGTGTGACGGCTGTGGGCGATGTTGTGCGGCACGGGCAGCGATATGCCCGTGTCGCGCAACAGATGGGGGCGGGTACCCAGACTAGCGATATCGGGACCGATATCGCAGTGTGTAAAGTAGCCTTTAGGTGGGTGTGCACCAACCAACTGGTCACGCCCTCTGGTGTGTCCATCCAACCCTGAGAGTGGTGACTAGGGTTTTAAAGGTTGGCTGATGTTACCTTATTGAGGGACAGGTTTAATTCGGGGGTCTATCTGTGACTACCTGGCTAGTCCAGGACGTTACATCAGCAGTCCTCCCCTGGCTTGTGTAGCCTACTGTACCAGCTTTAGAAACCATTTTAAATGCTTAGGAAGCCTCTGCAGATGTTTTGTGGTAATTCTAATTTTCTGAGATAATGACTTTTGGGTTTTCATCAACATTAACAGAAATAAACACTTGAAATAGATCTCTGTATAATATGTGTTTCACTTTTTGTATTTAATAACTGAAATTAATTAACTTTTGGATGATAGTCTAATTTATTAAGAAGCACTGGTACTACCTTATAAAGTGAGGCTAGTCAGAATTGATAAAATTGGCCTAGTCTGGAGGGTGGAAACAGGTTGCCTGGTGAAGAGGTTAAAACTGTGGGTATTTGAGAGTAATCAAATTGCCCTGGGTAGTGTATTCCAGAGAATTGGTGCAGCCTGAGAAAAGTCATGGAGACGGGAGCGGGATGTTTGGTTTATTGAGGATGTTAGTCTTAGATAAAAGCATAATTAGATTGTTTGGTGCATATTCAAAGTAGTAGGTACATTTAGGAGATATTTGAAACAAAGGAAATGGATACTTTGCCTAAAATGTGAAGGATGAGCATGGTGTCAACCCCTTCACCAGCGGGCGATTTTCCGTTTTTTCCTCCTCTTTTTCAGTGAGCCATAATTTTTTTTTTTTTTTTTGAGCTGTCAATCTTGTCATATGCGGGGTTGCTTTTTGAGGGTTGTACGTTTGAGAGTTGTACTTTTGAAAGAAATCATTAGTTTTACCATATAGTGTACTGGAAAATTGGAAAAAAAATTCCAAGTGTGGTGAAATTGCAAAAACAGTGTAATTGCACGATTGGTTTTGGGGTCTTTTAGTCACCGTGTTCACTCTATGGTAACACTGATGTGTCCATATGATGCCTCAGGCCAGTATGCGTTCGTTGATACCAAAACATTTATACTTTTACCTTTATCTAAGAAATTCAAAAAATTCAGAAGTTTGACAAAAAAACAAACAAAAAAACGCACTTTTGGCACCATTTTTCTGAGACCCATATTCTTCTTATTTTTCGTGATTTGGGGCTCTGTGACTGATTATTTTTTATGTTTTGAGCTGGCGTTTTTCATCATACCATTTTTGTACACATACCACGTTTTAAGTGCCAATTATTGCATTTTTAAAAACTTTTTCCGCAACCAAAAAACTTAATTTTGGTGTTTGACATTTTTTTTCTCACCACATCATATACTAATCAGATTAATTTACCGTATTTTTCGGACTATAAGACGCACTTTTTTCCCCCCAAATGTTGGGGGAAAGTGGGGGGGTGCGTCTTATAGTCTGAATGTAGGGCTGCGGGGAATGAGGGTGCTGCGGTGGAGCGGGTCATCGGGGGCACGAGCAGGCTGCAGCAGCGCCTGCCGTGACCACGTGGAACTGCTAATTTAATATGCACGCCCATCCTCCCGCCCATCTTTCAGCGCTGAAGTCGGCGCTGACAGGTGGGCGGGATGATGGGCGGGGGATAAACAGCCGCCCGCATGATCACCCTGGCAACTACAGCCTGGAGTGATCATGTGCGGCTGTATTCACTGCCCCCCGCACATTATCATCAGCGTGGGGTGCAGTGAATTAGTATATTCACCTATCACCGTTCCCCTGCAGCATCGCAATCTCCTCCTGGCTGACGGTGGCGGCCGCTGAGTGGAGACTAGCGGTGCGTACAGCGATGACGTCATCGTTGTGCGCACGTGTTCACACGCAGCCGCCGGCACAGACAGGAGGACATCGTGATGCTGCAGGGGAACGGGGACGGCTCCACTCAGCGGCCGCCGGCAGCCAGGAGGACATTGCGATGCTGCAAGGGAACGAGGACGGCTCCTCTCTGCGGCGCTGCCGCTGACACAGACGGAGGAAGAGCGATGCTGCAGGGAGTGAGGTGAGTATAAACGTTTTTTTTTTTATGTGCCACAGGATGGGGGTGTATAGCAGGATGGATGGGGGTATATGAGAAGGATGGGGGTATATGAGCAGGATTGGGGTATATGAGCAGGATGGGGGTATATAGCAGGTTGGGGGTATTTGCCAGGATGGGTTACCGTATATAGCAGGAGGGGACCATATGCCAGGATGGGATATATAGCAGGATACTGTATATACAAGGCATGAGGATCATTACCAGGATGGGGTACCTTAGTAGAGAATTTGGGGACATTACCCCCATAATAGTGTCAGCAGCAGATCCTCGACCCATAACAGTGTGTCATGACTCCATTTTTCGCTTAAAATTTTATTTTCCTATTTTCCTGCTCTAAAGCCAGGGTGCGTCTAATGGTCCGGTTCGTCTTATAGTCCGAAAAATACGGTATATTTTGATAGATTGGGCCTTTCTGAATGCAGCAATACCAAATATGGGTATATTTTTTAACTTCTATTTTCATATATTCAATGGGGCGAATGGGGGGGGTGACAAATTTTTAGGGTTTATTTTTTCATATTGTTCAAAACATTTTTTTATACATTTTTTCTTTGTTTTACTAGTCCCTCTAGAGGACTTTATCACTGCAGTGTCTGATTGCTTCTGTATTTCTGATGATTAGAGCTAAACAGCTCTGATTAGCAGAAATGGTTCTTTCCTGTGAGTGCCAGCGCTGTCGGCTCTGACAGGAAATACATCATGAAAGCGACAGGGGTCAGCACATGATTCGTCACTACCATCATGGCCGGCTTTAGCTATGTGCAACTGGTGCGATCGCACAGGGTGCCGGCAGGCAGAATACAAAGGGGGTGCCAAAGGGAGCAGCAACTGAGTTTCATTTGTTGCTCCTGCTGTGCACAGGTTCCAGCAGGGGATGCCCTCCCCTCCTGTGGGCTCTGTGTCCTGTCTGTTCCCATCTTTACCAGAGAGATGGGGGAGTGGTGCCTCCTTTCCTTTGGAAAAAGAAAACAGCTACATAGAGGAGCATAACGTGCGGTGTCATATGTGTAATGTATTATGTGCTGTCTGTATGTGTCATGTTATGTACAGGATGTGTGTGTGTCCTGTATAGTGTGCAATATCTATCTATCTATCTATCCCTTTATATACTAGCTATCTATCCTCCTTTCTTCTATCCATCAATCCTCCTTTCTTCTATCCATCTATCCCCCTTTCTTCTATGTATCCCTCTATCTAGCCATCTCTCTATCTTCCTTTATTCTATCATCTCTCTGTCTATCTATCCTCCATCTATTTATCCATCTATCTATCCCTTTATATACTACTAGCTGTACTACCCGGCTTCGCCCGGGTTAATAACTGTTGTTAACAAAATAGAATGTATTAACATTCCCGGGACAGAATGTATAAATAGAATATATTAACGCCCGGGATAGTAACTGTCTCTCTGTTTCTCTCCCATTCTCTGTCTGTCTCCCCCTCTGTATATATCTCTCTGTCTCTCTCTCTATCTCTTTGTCTGTCTCTTTCCCTGTCTGTCTCAATCTCTTTCCCTGTCTGTCTATCTATCTCTGTCACTTTCCCTGTCTGTCTCTTTCCCTGTCTGTTTCTTTCCCTCTCTCCCTCTGTCTCTTTCCCTGTGTCTGTCTCTTTGTCTGTCTCTTACCCTGTCTCTCTTTCCCTTTCTTTCCCTGTCTGTTTCCCTGTGTCTTTCTGTCTCTTTGTCTGTGTCTGTCTCTTTCCCTGTCAGTCTGTCTCTTTGTGTCTGTCTCTGTCTGTTTCTTACCCTGTCTGTGTCTACCTCTTTCCCTGTCTGTGTCTGCCTCTTTCCCTGGCTGCATTGTGACATGCCAACATTCCATATAAGAGCGTGGCTGCGCATTCTTCTGAAGTTCTGGCTGCACTGTGGCTCCCAGCTCCATTCGCTTTAATGGAGGCAGGTTTTTTGGTGAATAACTGTAAAGCGCGGGGTTAAAATTTCCCCTCAAAACATAGCCTATTACGCTCTCGGGTCTAGAAGTGTGAGTGTGCAAAATGTTGTGGCTGTAGCTGCGATGGTGCAGATGCCAATCCCGGACATACACACACACACACACACACACACACACACACACACACACACACACACACACACACACACACACACACACACACACACACACACTCAGCTTTATTTATTAGATTATCTATCAATCCTCCTTTTTTCTATACATGTATCCTCCTTTCTTCTATCTATGTATCCCTCTATCTATCATCTCTCTATCTATCCTCCATCTATTTATCAATCTATCTATCTATCCCTTTATATACTATCTATTATCTATCTATATATCCTCCTTTCTTCTATAATCTAACCCTCTATCCCTTTATCTATCTATCCATCTATTATCTGTCTATCTATATATCTCTATCCTCCTTTATTCAATCTATCTATCCCTTTATATACTAGCTATCTATCCTCCTTTCTTCTATCCATCTATGCTCCTTTTTTCTATCTATGTATCCCTCTATCTATCCATCTATTTATCTATCCATCTCTATCTATCCTCCTTTATTCTATCTATCTGTCTGTCTATCTCGTTCTATAGCATCTATTTAGCTCTCCCTCTATCTACCGTATTTTTCATTTTATAAGACGCACCCCAAATATAAAGATGAAAATATATGGGGTTTGTTTAATAATCCGGTGGTGTCTTACCGGGGAGGTGGGGTGGCAGCAGTGGTGGAGCAGGGTCACAGGAGGTGGGGAGGCCCAGATGTTCACTGCAGCCTAGTGCTGGGGCTGTGGGCGCTGCTCTGTGCAGGGGCAGCCGGCGCTGCTCGGTGTTTGTGCTCGCTACGGGTGGGCTAGATGTGGGCTGTTAGACTGCTCTTAATCATGCCATTATTTGAAGCTCTATCTGCTTGAAATGCTTAGACCTGTAACTATCTATTCATCCTCCTTCTATTATTTATTTATCTAGCTATCCATTTATCTAACCCTATATATAATAATGATCTATCTAAATGTCTGTCTATCTCGTTATACAGTATCTATCTCTTTACATAGTATCTACAGTGGGGAAAAAAAGTATTTAATTACCAATTGTGCAGGTTCTCCCACTTAAAAAGATGAGAGAGGCCTGTAATTGACATCATAGGTAGACCACAACTATGAGACAAAATGAGAAAACATCCAGAAAATCACCTTGTCTGTTTTGATAAGATTTTGTTTGTAAATTATGGTGGAAAATAAGTATTTAGTCATCTAAAAACATGCAAGATTTCTGGCTCTCACAGACCTGTAACTTCTTCTTTATGCCTAAGCCACACGGCGAGAAAATCGGTGCGAGTGGAGTGCGATAAAATTCGCATTCCCCTCGGACCAATTCTAGCCTGTGTGTCAGCACACATGGGCGATTATTTTCTCAGCCCTAATCGGACCGAGGAAACAATCTCAGCATGCTGCGATTGTAAGCTGAGACTCTTTCTCTCGCACCCATTCAGGTGAATGGGGCGAGAGAAAAATCGCACTGCACTCGCGGTACACCGGTGTACTGCCAGTGCAGTGCGAGAATGGCAATAGCCGACTACGGAGGAGAGAGAGGGAGAGAAATCCCTCCCTCCCCTCCTCCGTGCCAGCCCGCCTCCTGCAGCTGAGGTCTTATCACATGATCGGACCTCAGATGCAGGCACACTCGTATGACACTCGGCTGCTGCTGTGCTGCCAGCGCGAGCAGAGTCTCATGCGAGCATCGCAGTAGTGCCCAGTGTGGCCCCAGCCTTAAGAGGCTCCTCTGTCCTCCAATCATTACCTGTAGTAATAGCACCTGTTTGAAGTTATCAGTACAAAAGATACCTGTCCACAACGGCAAACAGTCACACTCCAAACTCCAATAAGGTGAAGACCAAAGAACTGTCGAAGGACACCAGAAAAAAAAAATTGTAGCCCTTCACCAGGCTGGGAAGACAATCTGCACTAGGCAAGCAGCTTGGTGTGATGAAACCAACTGTGGGAGAAATCATATGAAAATGGAAGACATACAAGACCACTGATAATCTCCTTCGATCTGGGGCTCCATGCAAGATCTCACCCTGTGGGGTCAAAATGATCACAAGAACAGTGATTCCAAAACCACACGAAGGACCTAGTGAATGACCTGCATAGAGCTGGGACCCCCAAAACAAAGTCTACCATCAGTAACACACTGCGCCACCAGGGACTCCGATCCTGCATTGCCAGACATGTCCCCCTGGTTAAGCCAGTTCATGTCCGGGTCCGTCTGTAGTTTGCTAGAGAGCATATGGATTATAGACCTATGAAAGTTTGGTTCGGCGGGATCAGCCGGACTTTAGAAAAAGTTCTGTTCTGGACCCAAACTTCACCTGAACCTCATTTGAAATACACTGATTGGTAATTTGAGTCTCCGCCCACATGCAGCCAACCATACACAAATCACTTCCTCGGGCGAGTAGGTGGAGGTTTTTTTTGGTCCGCACTACATCTGATCACATGGTCGTTACCCCCAGTACAAGGCGTTCACACACTGCAAGTCGTTACCCCCAGTACAAGGCGTTCACACACTGCAAGCAGCTCAGAAAGGACTGGGCACCGACCGTACCCGAGCACTAAGAGTACCTGAGCTCTGAGCGTACCCGAGCACTGAGTGTACCTCAGCACAGAAATGTTTTACTGGGTGCTCAGCATACGCACAGCACCCGACTTAAACACTGATTGTTTTTTTTGTATATTCTATGTTCCATACCAATACCAAACTTTAAGGTTTGGGTCCGCTCATCTCTACTCATACGTTACATAGCATCACTGCTGTCTGCACATCACATGCAATGGTATAGTGTAGGTATGAAAGCCATTCTATCAGTATAATGCAACATTAGCAGCTGAGGTGAATTATGAGATCATACAGCAGCTGAGGTGTGTATAATGAGGTTCTTCATCAGGTGAGGTTTGTGTATAATGAGGTTCTGCATCAGCTGAGATGTGTATAATGAGGTTTTACCAGACATTTTACTGGGAAAGAATGGTAGAGACTGTGTAAAGTGTTGTTCAATAATGTCTCATTTGTGTCCAAATCAGTCCATGACCTAAAGGACAAAAGCTGCCATTTCTACGAATTGCACCTGCAGACGGTCCATACTACAAATTGCAAGGAGAATATGTACATAATAACAGTACAGGTACATGGGAATGTTCTTGGAGAGATGTATTATACTGGAACAGAGAGATAAGAGGTGAAGAACCTGCTGTGTGGTCCGGTGATGTTACAAATTATATGACTAAAGGCTGCTTTACACACAACGATATCGCTAGCGATCTCGTTAGCGATGTGACACGCCAGATCGCAGATACGATTTGCCTAGATCGCACATGTGATCGGCGTTACAAAAAACGACCTATGTGTGATCTCGACAAATCGTATCTGTGATCTGGCGTGTCACATCGCTAACGAGATCGCTAGCGATATCGTTGTGTGTAAAGCAGCCTTAAGGCCTAAGACACACGGCATGAAAATCGGAGCGAGTGGAATGCGATAAAACATAGCATTCCACTCGGACCAATATTAACCTATGTGCCAGCACCCATGAGCGATTATTTTCTCAGCCCTAATCGGACGGAGAAAATAGTTGCAGCATGCTGTGGGTGCAATGCAAGTCTGTTTCTCTCACACCCATTCAAGTCTATGGAGCAAGAGAAACATCACACTGCACTCGCAGGACATTGGTGCAGAGCGAGAATGGGAATAGCCGGCAAAGGAGGAGAGAGGGAGATAAATCCCTCCCTCTCCTCATCAGCGTCGGCCCTACCCTCTTCAGTGCTGGCCCGCCCCTCCTCAGAGTTGGCCCGCCCCCGCAGCTGTTGGTCCGATCGCAAGATCAGACCTCAGTCGCAGTGACACTCGACTCCCGCTGTGCTGCCAGCGTGAGCCGAGTGTCATGCGAGGATCGCAGTAGTCACCAGCCTAAAAGGGAAAGTTGGGAGATCCAAAACAGAAATTCTAGTAAACACGTCTTTTTGGAAAAATGTTGGATCCGTGACGCCCCTGGACTATCATGTCGTCACAGGGTATTGCACTATCTGCCCTCCTGTGCAATATCCACCTCCTTCTTGGTTATGGGTCCCCAACTACATGGTGTTGCCTACATCAGCTAATTAAATCCTACGTACACTCTGCACCACAACCACCAGACACACCAGTGGACTGCCGGAGTGGAATAGGGTCGCCCACTTGGGGGGTTGGTTAGAGGAGGACAGGAGTGTCAGGAGTGGAGAGAGGTGTGTTGGAAGTGAAGGAGAGAGGAGGTCAGGAGCCGGGCTCCTAGGAAACTATCTAGGTAGCAGACGGTGGTCTGGGCTAGGGGATCATGGCAAGGGGCACGGAACTGTCGAGGAGGATAGCCGGCGGCCTTGCACCATCACCGGGCTGGGACCAGGACAAGACGGGGTACATGGACCCTAGGTCAGGGAGTAGCTTCAGGCAACTTGGCAATTTACCCGACGAGAATGGAGCCTTCAAGATCCGCTCTCCACCCGCTCCAAAATCGGGGTACTAGCGCAACGAGTGGGATAGCACTTTCCACTAAAACAGAAAATCCCAAGCGTGAACCCTGAGAGCAAGCTCCCACACTTAGCCACAGTGGGGAGCGGGAGCTGGCAAGTTCCATACTACCGGGACCAACAGAGAAGTAAACTTAGTGCCAGGAGGCAGGTCACGGATCGCCAGGCAGCACCATTGGGGACGGGACCCGAACTAGCTCCCCTCAGCGGCAACGGTATCCAGAACTTTGGTTTATCCAGTTGTTGGTGTCAGCTTAATGGACTGAGTACGCAAGTGACCCCCTTCGCACCCAACGACACTCCCCCCTCGCCATTACCGAGTCCCGGGGCATCCCCCTACCCATGGAGGGTTCTAACACCTGGCTGCCCCATTCCATCACCCCCGGGTACTCCCAACTGCAGTGGTGGTACTCCAAATTACTACATACCACGGGTGGCGTCACGAACTCTAACACAATCCCATGTAAATACCCCCTTCATTTGAGTGGCCGCACGACCCCGGGTCCGGAGACCCCTCGAGCCACCGCGGATCCTGATCCGAGCAGCTTGGCTTCTGGCATGGGGGCGGCACAGATCCTCCTTTACTTTCTATTTCTGAAAGAGTTGAAGATTGGGTAAAAACTTGGTATTTTCAGATTACCCAAGAACCCGTCTGAGTTCAGGTATCTGTAGCTTTTGCAGTAACAAATACCATAACTCCAGAGGTAAGGGTTACACCACAGACAGAGCCTTATAATAATAAAGCTACCGAAATGACAGCTATATTTAGTGCTTACCTTGGCTTCTGACAGGGATGGACTGTCTCCCGATTTCTCATTTTGACCGTCTTCTTTTTGGGGTTTGCTGAAATTTATACCAAAACCGATTGATTAGAAATCTCACGCACATAGTTACACATCAGCAAAGGAGCAAACTCCAATTCTCACCATTGGAAGAAGCAGAACCTATTACACACTATATTGACAAAGAAGGGAATTTTGTTTACTTACCGTAAATTCCTTTTCTTCTAGCTCTAATTGGGAGACCCAGACAATTGGGTGTATAGCTACTGCCTCCGGAGGCCACACAAAGTATTACACTTAAAAGTGTAAGGCCCCTCCCCTACTGCCTATACACCCCCCGTGGGATCACGGGCTCCTCAGTTTTAGTGCAAAAGCAAGAAGGAGGAAAGCCAATAAACTGGTTTAAGCAAATTCAATCCGAAGGAATATCGGAGAACTGAAACCATTCAACATGAACAACATGTGTATACAAAAAAACAGGGGCGGGTGCTGGGTCTCCCAATTAGAGCTAGAAGAAAAGGAATTTACGGTAAGTAAACAAAATTCCCTTCTTCTTTGTCGCTCTATTGGGAGACCCAGACAATTGGGATGTCCAAAAGCAATCCCTGGGTGGGTAAAATAATACCTCGTGATAGGGCCATAAAAACGGCCCTTTTCTACAGGTGAGCAATCGCCGCCTGAAGGACTTGTCTACCTAGGCTGGCGTCCGCCGAAGCATAGGTATGCACCTGATAATGCTTGGTAAAAGTGTGCAGACTCGACCAGGTAGCCGCCTGGCACACTTGCTGAGCCGTAGCCTGGTGCCGTAATGCCCAGGACGCACCCACGGCTCTGGTAGAATGGGCCTTCAGCCCTGAGGGAACCGGAAGCCCCGCAGAACGGTAGCCTTCAAGAATTGGTTCCTTGATCCACCGAGCCAGGGTGGATTTGGAAGCCTGCGACCCTTTACGCTGGCCGGCGACAAGGACAAAGAGTGCATCCGAGCGGCGCAGGGGCGCCGTACGAGAAATGTAGATTCTGAGTGCTCTCACCAGATCCAACAAATGCAAATCCTTTTCACATTGATGAACTGGACGAGGACACAAAGAAGGTAAGGAGATATCCTGATTGAGATGAAAGGGGGATACCACCTTAGGGAGAAACTCCGGAATCGGGCGCAGAACCACCTTGTCCTGGTGAAACACCAGGAAGGGAGATTTGCATGACAGCGCTGCTAGCTCGGACACTCTCCGAAGAGACGTGACCGCTACTAGAAAGGCCACTTTCTGTGAAAGGCGAGACAGGGAAACATCCCTCAAAGGCTCGAAAGGCGGCTTCTGGAGAGCAATTAGAACCCTGTTCAGATCCCAGATCCCAGGGCTTGTAAGGAGGGACGATATGACAAACCCCTTGCAGGAACGTGCGTACCTGAGGAAGTCGTGCTAGGCGCTTCTGAAAAAATACAGATAGCGCAGAGACTTGTCCCTTAAGGGAGCCGAGCGACAGACCTTTTTCCAACCCGGATTGCAGGAAGGAAAGAAACGTAGGCAAAGCAAATGGCCAGGGGGAAACTTCCTGAGCAGAGCACCAAGTTAAGAATATCTTCCACGTCCTGTGGTAGATCTTGGCAGAGGATAGTTTCCTAGCCTGTCTCATGGTGGCAATGACCTCTTGAGATAATCCTGAAGACGCTAGGATCCAGGACTCAATGGCCACACAGTCAGGCTCAGGGCCGCAGAATTCTGATGGAAAAACGGCCCTTGAGACAGCAAGTCTGGCCGGTCTGGTATTGCCCACGGTTGTCCTACCGTGAGATGCCACAGATCCGGGTACCACGACCTCCTTGGCCAGTCTGGAGCGACGAGGATGGCGCGGCGGCAGTCGGACCTGATCTTGCGTAGCACTCTGGGCAACAGCGCCAGAGGTGGGAACACATAAGGCAGCCGGAACTGCGACCAATCTTGAACTAAGGCGTCCGCCGCCAGAGCTCTGAGATCGTGAGACCGTGCCATGAAGGCCGGGACCTTGTTGTTGTGCCGGGACGCCATTAGGTCGACGTCCGGCCTCCCCCAGCGGCGACAAATTTCCTGAAACACGTCCGGGTGAAGAGACCATTCCCCTGCGTCCATACCCTGGCGACTGAGGAAGTCTGCTTCCCAGTTTTCTACGCCCGGGATGTGAACTGCGGATATGGTGGATGCCGTGTCTTCCACCCACGTCAGAATCCGCCGGACTTCCTGGAAGGCTTGCCGACTGCGTGTCCCTCCTTGGTGGTTGATGTATGCCACCGCTGTGGAGTTGTCCGACTGAATTCGGATCTGCTTGCCTTCTAGCCACTGCTGGAAGGCTTGTAGGGCAAGATACACTGCTCTGATTTCCAGAACATTGATCTGAAGGGTGGACTCTTGCTGAGTCCACGTACCTTGAGCCCTGTGGTGGAGAAAAACTGCTCCCCACCCTGATAGACTCGCGTCCGTTGTGACCACCGCCCAGGATGGGGGTAGGAAAGACTTTCCTATTGACAATGAGGTGGGAAGAAGCCACCACTGAAGAGAATCCTTGGCCGCCTGAGAAAGGGAGACGTTCCTGTCTAGGGACTTCGACTTCCCGTCCCATTGGCGGAGAATGTCCCATTGTAATGGACGCATATGAAACTGCGTGAAAGGGACTGCCTCCATTGCTGCTACCATCTTCCCCAAGAAGTGCATGAGGCGTCTCAAGGGATGCGACTGGCCCTGAAGGAGAGATTGCACCCCTGTCTGTAGTGAACGCTGTTTGTCCAGCGGAAGCATCACTATCGCTGATAGAGTATGAAACTCCATGCCAAGGTATGTTATCGATTGGGTTGGGGTCAGATTTGACTTTGAAAAGTTGATGATCCACCCGAAACTCTGGAGAGTCTCCAGCGCAACGTTCAGGCTGTGTTGGCATGCCTCTTGAGAGGGTGCCTTGACAAGTAGATCGTCCAAGTAAGGGATCACAGAGTGACCCTGAGAGTGCAGGACTGCTACTACTGCTGCCATGACCTTGGTGAAGACCCTTGGGGCTGTCGCCAGACCGAAAGGCAGGGCTACGAACTGAAGGTGTTCGTCTCCTATAACGAAGCGTAGAAAACGCTGGTGTTCTGGAGCAATCGGCACGTGGAGATAAGCATCCTTGATGTCTATTGATGCTAGGAAATCTCCTTGAGACATTGAGGCGATGACGGAGCGGAGGGATTCCATCCGGAACCGCCTGGTTTTCACATGCTTGTTGAGCAGTTTTAGGTCCAGAACAGGACGGAAAGACCCGTCCTTTTTTGGCACCACAAACAAATTGGAGTAAAAACCGTGACCTTGCTCCTGAAGAGGAACAGGGATCACCACTCCTTCTGCCTTTAAAGAGCACACCGCCTGCAGAAGAGCATTGGCTCAGCCGGGAGGCGGAGAAGTTCTGAAGAATCGAGTTGGAGGACGAGAACTGAACTCTATCCTGTACCCGTGAGACAGAATGTCTCTCACCCAACGGTCCTTGACATGTGGCAGCCAAATGTCGCCAAAGCGGGAGAGCCTGCCACCGACCGAGGATGCGGAGAGAGGAGGCCGAAAGTCATGAGGAAGCCGCTTTGGTAGCGGTTCCTCCGGCTGCTTTCTTTGGGCGTGACTGGGCCCGCCAAGAATCTGAGCTCCTCTCAATCTTTTGAGTCCTTTTGGACGAGGAGAATTGGGACCTGCCCGAGCCTCGAAAGGACCGAAACCTCGACTGTCCCTTCCTCTGTTGGGGTTTATTTGGTCTGGGCTGAGGTAAGGATGAATCCTTACCCTTGGACTGTTTAATGATTTCATCCAATCTCTCACCAAACAGTCTGTCACCAGAAAATGGCAAACTGGTTAAGCACTTCTTGGAAGCAGAATCTGCCTTCCATTCCCTTAACCACAATGCTCTGCGTAAAACCACGGAGTTGGCGGACGCCACTGCCGTACGGCTTGTAGAGTCCAGGACAGCATTAATAGCGTAAGACGCAAATGCAGACATTTGAGAGGTTAAGGACGCTACTTGCGGAACAGATGTACGTGTGACAGTGTCAATCTGCGCCAAACCAGCTGAAATAGCTTGGAGTGCCCATACGGCTGCGAATGCTGGAGCAAACGACGCGCCGATAGCTTCATAGATGGATTTCAACCAGAGCTCCATCTGTCTGTCAGTGGCGTCTTTAAGTGAAGCCCCATCTTCCACTGCAACTATGGATCTAGCCGCAAGCCTGGAGATTGGGGGATCCACCTTTGGACACTGGGTCCAGCCTTTGACCACGTCAGGGGGAAAGGGATAACGTGTATCCTTAAGACGTTTGGAGAAACGCTTATCTGGATAAGCGTGGTGTTTCTGGACTGACTCTCTAAAGTCAGAGTGGTCCAGAAAAGTACTCAATTTACGCTTAGGATACCTGAAATGGAATTTCTCCTGCTGTGAAGCTGACTCCTCCACTGGAGGAGCTGTGGGAGAAATATCCAACATTTTATTGATGGACGCTATGAGATCGTTCACCATTGCGTCCCCATCAGGTGTATCCAGATTGAGAGCGGTCTCAGGATCAGAATCCTGATCAGCAACCTCTGTCTCATCAAACAGAGAGCCTTCCTGCTGGGACCCTGACCAGTGTGATGAAGTCGAGGGTCGCTCATAGCGAGCTCGCTTAGGCTGTCTGGGACTGTCGTCCGTGTCAGAGCCATCACCCCGGGATGCATGGGACCCCCCCGGAGCACGGATGTGTTCCAAAAGAGGGGAACCAGGGAGCATTGAATCAACAGTGCCCATGGTCTGAGTTACCGGTCTGGACTGCAAAGTCTCAAGGATTTTAGACATAGTCACCGACAGTCTATCAGCAAAAACTGCAAACTCCGTCCCTGTCACCTGGACAGTGTTCACAGGTGGTTCTCCTTGGGCCACCTCTAGCAGAGGCCCCGGCAGAGCAAGTGCTACAGGGGCCGAACATTGCACACAATGGGGGTCAGTGGCACCTGCCGGTAGAACAGCCTTACATGCGGTACAAGTAGCATAGAAAGCCTGTGTCTTGGCCCCTTTGCTTTTTGCGGACGACATGCTGTTGTCTAGCAATCTAGGAGGGTATATAGCCAAGAATAGCGACCGTACAATGCAATGTATCATACAAGCATAAAGTACAAATGAACACTGCGGCACTAGTGGGGTGAGCCCTCGAGGGCTGCTTACCGCCCGCTGAAAAGCGGGTGTGTGACCGCCAGAATCCCGTGCCTGGGTCTCCCAGAGCTCGTGTCCCTTCTCCACTCAGACTGCAAACAGGAATGGCTGCCGGCGTCCTGTGAAGAGGGGCGGGCCGTGGGCGTGCCCCAGACAAAGTGCGGGAAACTAGCGTCCCACTGTGCCTAGTGAGGGGGGTTGGAGTATGCTAAGCAGACTCCAGCCCTCGGCGCTGACGTTCTGACCAGCGTCCCGCCCTTCCCCTGACTGGCAGGCCTGGGGGCGGGAACGAAACGGAACTAGGCCGCAAAAGCCGGGGACTCGATTTATAAGCGCGGCCGTCGTATAAGCACGGCCAGCGCGGAAGTCCCCGGCGCACCACACGTCCCAGCCGCGCCGCAGTGTAAAAAACCGCCAGCCGCGGCCGGCGCGGCAGTTCCTAATACAGAAACTCACTCAGCAAAGCTGCAGTGAGTAAAGCACCAGCGCGCCGCGCTGCTGTCCCCGGCGCACTAACACACCCAGCAATGCTGGTGTGTGTGCGCGATCTGTACGGGGACCCAGAGTACCTTAATGTAGCAGGGCCCTGTCCCTGACGATACTCAGCTCCATGTCCAGCAGATTCCCAGGGGTTGTGGACGGAGCACGGTCTCCTGTACTTGGAGACCGATAGGATCCCACTTCACCCAGAGCCCTAAGGGGATGGGGAAGGAAAGCAGCATGTCGGCTCCAGCCTCCGTACCCGCAATGGGTACCTCAACCTTAACAAACACCGCCAACAAAAGTGGGGTGAGAAGGGAGCATGCTGGGGGCCCTAGTATGGGCCCTCTTTTCTTCCATCCGACAAAGTCAGCAGCTGCTGCTGACTAAACAGTGGAGCTATGCGTGGATGTTAGCCTCCTTCGCACAAAGCATGAAAACTGAGGAGCCCGTGATCCCACGGGGGGTGTATAGGCAGTAGGGGAGGGGCCTTACACTTTTAAGTGTAATACTTTGTGTGGCCTCCGGAGGCAGTAGCTATACACCCAATTGTCTGGGTCTCCCAATAGAGCGACAAAGAAAAAGAGAATTTTGTTTACTTACCGTAAATTCTTTTTCTTATAGTTCCGACATGGGAGACCCAGACCATGGGTGTATAGCTTCTGCCTCCGGAGGACACACAAAGTACTACACTCAAACGTGTAGCTCCTCCCTCCGGGCTATATACACCCCCTGGATGACAATCTAACCAGTTCAGTGCAAAAGCTGAAGGAGGACATCCACCCATAAGTAGAGATAGAGTAAAACTCGGAAAAACCGGAACCTCTGTCTACAACAACAGCCGGTGAAACACACGGAACAAGAACTGCCAACAGGCAACAGGGAGGGTGCTGGGTCTCCCATGTCGGAACTATAAGAAAAAGAATTTACGGTAAGTAAACAAAATTCTCTTTTTCTTCATCGTTCCTTATGGGAGACCCAGACCATGGGACGTCTCAAAGCAGTCCATGGGTGGGAAATAAACCAAACTGAGAAGTAGGCAAAACCTAACTTCACAAATGGGCGACAGCCGCCTGAAGGATGCGTCTGCCCAAACTCGCATCTGCCGAAGCATGAGCATGCACTTGGTAGTGCTTCGAAAAGGTGTGCAGACTAGACCAAGTGGCAGCCTGACAAACCTGCTGAGCCGTAGCCTGGTGCCTGAAAGCCCAGGAGGCACCGACAGCTCTGGTCGAGTGCGCCTTAATCCCTGGCGGTGGGGGCACCTGAGAACACTGGTAGGCATCGGAGATGGCCGACCTAATCCAATGAGCTAGGGTCGGTTTAGAAGCCGAGAGACCCTTGCGCTGACCCGTGGTTAGCACAAAAAGTGAGGTGCACCACCTAAAAGCGGCGGTGCGTGACACATAGATTCGGAGCGCCCGCACCAAATCCAAGGTATGCAACGCCTTCTCAAAGCGATGCACAGGGGCCGGACAAAGGGAAGGCAACTAAATGTCCTGGTTAAGGTGGAAAGAAGACACCACCTTAGGGAGAAAATCCGGAGTCGGACGGAGAACCACCTTGTCTTGGTGAAACACTAAAAAAGGTGACTCCGAAGAGAGCGCAGCCAAATCAGAGACTCTCCTGAGAGAAGTTATGGCTACTAGAAAAACCACTTTCTGTGAAAGTCTAAACAAAGGAACCTCCCTAAGAGGCTCAAAGGGGGGTTTCTGTAAGGCCGTGAGGACCAGATTAAGATCCCAGGGATCCAAAGGCCGCCGGTAAGGAGGAATGAGGTGAGATGCGCCCTGCATGAAGGTGCGCACCTGAGCCAGTCGGGCGATACGCCGCTGGAATAATACCGACAGAGCCGACACCTGTCCCTTGAGGGAATTGAGGGACAGTCCTAGCTGCAGACCGGACTGTAGAAAGGACAGGATGGTCGGCAAGGAGAACGGCCAAGGAGCATGGCCGGAAAAGCGACACCAGGACAGGAAAATCTTCCAAGTCCTGTGGTAAATCTTGGCCGAGGAAGACTTCCGAGCCTGAGTCATAGTGGAGATGACCTCAGAAGGAATGCCTGAAGCCGTCAGGATCCAGGACTCAAGAGCCACGCCGTCAATCTGAGAGCCGCAGAATTCTGGCGGAAAAACGGACCTTGAGAGAGAAGGTCTGGGCGGTCCGGGAGATGCCACGGCATTTCTACGGACAGACGGAGCAGGTCTGGGTACCAAGCTCGCCTGGGCCAGTCTGGAGCAATGATTATGACCCGACGGCCCTCCATTCTGATCTTGCGCAGAACCCTGGGCAAGAGCGCTAGAGGAGGAAACACATAGGCCAGACGGAACTGGGACCAATCTTGAACCAGCGCGTCCGCTGCGAAGGCCTGAGGATCGTGGGAGCGAGCCACGTAAACCGGAACCTTGTTGTTGTGCCGGGATGCCATTAGATCCACTTCCGGAGTGCCCCACTTGCGGCAGATTGACCTGAACACTGCCGGATGCAGGGCCCACTCGCCGCTGTCCACGGTTTGACGGCTGAGATAATCGGCCTCCCAGTTTTCTACGCCTGGGATGTGGACTGCGGATATGGTGGACTTGGAGTCCTCCGTCCACTGAAGGATTCGTTGAACCTCCAACATCGCCAGGCGGCTGCGAGTCCCGCCCTGGTGATTGATGTAGGCAACCGCTGTCGCGTTGTCCGACTGGACTCGAATGTGCTTGCCCGCCAACAGGTGGTGAAAGGCTACGAGAGCTAGAAGAACAGCCCTGATTTCCAGCACATTGATCGAGAGGGCTGATTCGGACGGAGTCCAAGTGCCCTGTGCTCGGTGGTGGAGAAATACTGCTCCCCAGCCGGAGAGGCTGGCATCCGTGGTGAGGATCACCCAGGACGGAGTCAGGAAGGAGCGTCCCTGTGACAGAGAGAGGGGCCGAAGCCACCACTGAAGAGAGCTCCTGGTCTGCGGCGACAGAGCCACTAGCCTGTGCAAGGAAGAGGTCCGCTTGTCCCAACAGCGGAGAATGTCCAGCTGCAGGGGACGCAGATGGAACTGGGCAAAGGGAACCGCTTCCATTGACGCCACCATCTGACCCAGCACCTGCATGAGGTGCCTGATGGAATGACGGCGGGGCTTCAACAGAGAGCGCACCGCCAGATGAAGGGACTGCTGTTTGACTAAGGGCAGCTTCACAAGTGCCGGCAGAGTCTCGAATTGCATCCCTAGGTACGTAAGTTCCTGGGTCGGGGTCAAAGTGGACTTGGGCAGATTGACAAGCCACCCGAATTGAACAAGCGTGTCGAGAGTGAGCGAGACGCTCCGCTGGCAGTCTGCACTGCATGAGGCCTTGACTAGAAGGTCGTCCAGGTAGGGGATTACTGCCAACCCCTGGAGATGCAGGACCGCAACCACTGCTGCCATGACCTTGGTGAAAACACGAGGGGCCGTGGCTAACCCGAAGGGGAGAGCCACGAATTGGAAATGTTCCTCTCCGACTGCAAAGCGTAGCCAACGTTGGTGTGAAACCGCAATAGGCACATGCAGATAGGCATCTCTGATGTCGATGGATGCTAGAAAATCTCCTTGGGTCATTGAGGCAATGACTGATCTCAGAGATTCCATGCGAAAGCGCCGCACCTGAACATGCTTGTTGAGAAGCTTGAGATCCAGGATGGGCCGGAAGGAACCGTCCTTCTTGGGGACTAGGAAGAGGTTTGAGTAGAAACCTCTGAACCGTTCCCGGGCGGGAACCGGAACAATTACACCGTTGGCCTGCAAGGATGCCACGGCCTGTGAGAAGGCGGCGGCTTTGGAGCAGGGGGGAATGGACAGAAAAAATCTGTTTGGCGGGCTGGAAGAAAATTCTATCCTGTAGCCGTGGGAGATGATATCCCGCACCCACTGATCGGAGACGTGCTGAAACCACACGTCGCCAAAGAGGGAGAGCCTGCCACCGACCAAGGACGTTGCTGGCGCAGCCAGATAGTCAAGAGGAGGCTGCCTTAGTGGCAGCGGCTCCTCCGTTCTTCTGAGGACGCGGCTTCGCGCGCCAGTTGGGTTTACGATCCTTGGCTGAGTTAGTGGACGAGGCTGAGGGCTTAGAGGACGACCAGTTAGAGGAACGAAAGGAACGAAACCTCGACTGGTTCCTGCCCTGGACAGGTTTCCTGGTTTTAGTTTGTGGCAAGGAAGTACTCTTCCCGCCAGTAGCTTCCTTAATAATTTCATCCAGTTGTTCACCGAACAGCCGGGACCCAGCAAAGGGGAGCCCAGCAAGGTACTTCTTAGAAGAAGCGTCTGCTTTCCACTCTCGAAGCCACAAAATCCTGCGGATCGCGAGAGAATTAGCGGAAGCCACCGCCGTGCGGTGAGAAGCCTCCAGAATGGCAGACATGGCGTAGGACGAAAAAGCCGAAGCCTGGGAAGTTAAGGCAACCATCTCGGGTATAGAGTCCCTGGCGAGGGAATGTATCTCCGCCAGAGAGGCAGAGACTGCCTTAAGAGCCCACACTGCTGCAAAAGACGGGGAGAACGAGGCTCCTGCCGCCTCATATACAGATTTGGCCAGAAGGTCAACCTGGCGGTCAGTGGGATCCTTAAGAGAGGTGCCATCGGCCACAGATACGACTGTCCGGGCTGAGATTCTAGACACCGGAGGGTCTACCTTTGGGGACTGAGCCCACTCCTTAACCACCTCTGGTGGAAAGGGAAAACGGTCATCAGAACTACGCTTTGGGAAGCGTTTGTCAGGACAGGCCCTGGGCTTGGTAACAGTGGCCTGAAAACTGGAGTGGTTAAAAAACGTACTCCTAGCTCTCTTAGGAGAGGTAAACTGGTGTATTTCTACCAGAGAGGCTTGTTCCTCTGACACTGGGGGACTGAGGTTCAGTACGGAGTTAATGGATGCAATCAAGTCACTAACATCCGCATCACCCTCAGATAAGTCAATGGGGTACATAGAGGTAGCGTCTGAGCCCACAGTAAAAGTATCCTCCTCGCCCTGCAATTCAGCTCGTGAATCAGAGCCGTGGGACGAGGAAGGAGAAGGGTTCCTGCGTCTCCGTTTAGGAGGACGGGGTCCTAAAACATGCTCTGAGAGCTCTGCAGAGCTCGGAGCAGCAGAGGCGCCCTGAGAAGGGGGCTGATTCATGGTCAGCAGAGTCCGGGACAGCTGTACCATGGAGTCGGCAAAAGACTGGGAGATAGCTCTGGAAAAAGATGCTACCCAAGCCGGGGGTTCAGCCACCGGGGCCGGAGCAGCCGGAGGGACCCCTGAAGAGGCTCCAGGCTGAGGCACCACCATGTTAGAGCAGGCATCACAGTGTGGATAAGTGCTCGGTTCTTGCAGAATGAGCTTACATGCAGTCATATAGCGTACAGCTTAGCAGACTTGCTCCTAGTGACAGACATGCTGCTGAGGTGGAGGCTCTGCAGTAAAGAATACACTCCTGTAGAATGACCCCCTGAGAGTGTATAATAAAGCCCACAACCAGAGGTTGTGGCTTACCAGACCGTGTGTGCCCTCCGGATTCCACAGCTCGGACCCCCAGTGAAGCGCTTTCCAGGATGCAGCAGCTGCAGCAGCCAGCGCCGATCAGTGTGAGAACGCTGATAAAATGGAGCTGGAGTGAGGAGGGGGGGCGGGGATTAGCCCAAGAGCGGGAAACCGGAGGGCCAAGGAGAGATACAGGGGAGGGAAACATCTCCTCAGAGAGGAGTGTCCTCCCCTCTGCTGAACGGCCGGTGGGCGGAGCCACACTGTTCCCCTGCATGAATGACATGCAGGGGAAGCTGAAACCGAAACTAGGCCGCAACTGAAGCCGGGGCCTAGATTTTTACATGCGGCCGACGAGCAGGCACCCTCGGCGCGGTTCTCAGGAAAAACCCAGAGAACCGGCCGGAATTTACAGCAAAGTCAAAAGACACACTCTCCCCATAATAAATGTACCCGGGACCCCTGAGAAACGTCTCAATACTTAGCTTTTGAGACGCAGGGCCATGTCCCTGGGGGGGGTTAAGCGCTCCGTCCGGCAGAATCCTGACAGGGCTGCGGATGGAGACCGGTCTCCTGCAAAGCAGAGAGGACCGTGATGGCTCCCACTTCAAGCCAGAGCCTCAGAGGATGGTGAAGGAGCGCGGCATGTGAAGGCTCCAGCCTTGTAAAGTCAACCTTAACAGCACCGCCGACACAGTGGGGTGAGAAGGGACATGCCGGGAGTCCAGACTGGACCCGCTTTTCTTCCATATCTTTGAAATCAAAAATCTTAAAAATTAAAAATCAGAGAATGCATGTGTGTGTGTGACCTCCTGAAACACAAAGCATTGAACTGGTTAGATTGTCATCCAGGGGGTGTATATAGCCCGGAGGGAGGAGCTACACGTTTGAGTGTAGTACTTTGTGTGTCCTCCGGAGGCAGAAGCTATACACCCATGGTCTGGGTCTCCCATAAGGAACGATGAAGAAAGTATCGTGATGTCTACACATTACATTGGAAGGAGCTTTTATGACATTTCATTCTAAATCCATGGTCATTTCGCTTTGCTGATATTGCAGCTTACACTCTTTTGGAAGGCTTTCTAACGAATTCTGAGGTATTTTTATGCAGACTTTGTTGATTTATCAGGTCAGCCACTGATGATGGACGAGAGGACCTGGTTTGCAATCTCTAGTTCAGGCCAAAAGGCGTTTGATGGGGTTGAGGTTAGGACTCTTTGAGGGCCAGTCAAGTTATTCAACACCAAACCAGGTCAGTTTTGCCATTCATGAAATGACTTGTGACAACATATTACAGCACCATGATCAGTGACCAGTAAGCTCTTTAGAATTTGTTATTGTTTCACAAATATTTGCAGAACAGATTGCATGTTTAGAGGCTGGAATTTATATACCTGTGGCAGTGGGACCATATAAAAGACCTGAATTTAATGATTTAGAGTTGAGCACCAATACTTGTGTACGGTGTACATCAGATTGCTTTGACTATGGACAGGACATTTGTGGCGTAACAATCCCTGAGCATGAGGTTGTAATGACGCAGACATAGAACTTTTTCCCAGAATACTGTCATTTTTTTTCCTCTCCTACTGGGAGCCATAACTTTTTTAGTATTAGAAGCAAGAGGGCTTGCTATTTTTGCATGACACCATTTATTTTACCAAATAAGTGGAAATGGTGAAAAAAAAAACGCCAGTAATGTCACTTTAATTTTTTACTTGTTTGTAATAGCACTGGTCACTTTTTGGTTATCTGGTAGCGATCTTTTAACTTTTTCTAAGAGTCATGATTATGGGATGTCAAATTTATATATTTATTTTTTAATTTACTGCTCAAAAAATTTTTACAAAAACAATTTGGCTTCTGTCGCCATATTCTGCAAGTCATGTTTTGTTAAAAAAAAAAAGGTGGGTGTAGAGTCAATATGCGATCATATTGATAGTGAGCCGTTACAGCAGACGAATGCCTTGACATCCATCCTGACTGTGGCCAAAATCAGGCACATACCTCTGGAGGGTATGCCGTCAGTGAGCACAAACACAGTGTGAACCTTGCCTTACAGTTGTCTCTGATCACACCAGTTTAACCTTTTCATGAATTAGGAGCATCTGACTCTTCATGCCCCCTAATTAGACCAGTGTGAACGCCATTCTAGATGAATCGCAACCAAAATATCTTAAAGTGTACCTCCAGTTCCAAATGAAAAACAGTTCCAATGCAAGACTTTGCTGTATACCGTATTTTTCGTTTTATAAGACGCACCAGATTATAAGATGCATCCCAAATTTGGAGGGAAAAAACCCCATATGGTGTCCGTTTTATAATTCGATGGTGTCTTACCAAGGAGGAGAGCGGCAGAGGAGCAGGGATCACAGGTGACAGGGGTGATACTGGAGTCCTTTGATGCTGTGAGTGGTACAGAGGGGACCCACTGCGGGCGCTGCTCTGTGTGGAGGATAAGGCACTGGCCATTATGAAGATGGCGGTGAGGGCCTCAAATAATGGTGGCCGGAGTCGTCGCATGTGACGCACAAACCGGGGCCGTGGGGCACTGTTACCAGGCCACGTTTCTGCTGCTGGGACGCCACGGTGGCAAGGCCCGGTTCCATGACCCCGGCGGTGTCATTTAATAAAGATGAAAGAGATGATGATGAATGATGGGGATGGTAGTTCGTGATGGCACCTGTGGTATTCGGCCAGAGATAGCCGACGCTGCGGATGGGACCCCGGGGTCAGTTGGTGATGTAGCTTTATTGGTATAGCTGTCCACAGGTAGAGCTGGGCCCTGGGGCGAATGGTGGTGGTAGTAGTCTATGATGGTGGTGGTTTGCAGAGCCGGAGGCGCAGGTGAATAACGGAGCGACACAGGAATGCAGTCTCAAGATGTTTACTCACTGTAGCAGGTTCCAAGGTAACACTACTAGCCAGTGATCGCCTTTAGAGTGCTGGGTATCACTGTGAAGGGCTCCAGCCGATCTCGGGTAGTTCGGAGGTCGAGTCCGGAGCAATTCTTTATTTGTCCCTTTCCTGGTCGCCTTCCTGTGCTTGCTTCTCCCTCCTGCTTTTGCGCCTTCGTACACAGAGCCCTGTGCCAGTGCCCGCGAGCCCTTTTGGGCGGTGTGAAGCTCTATCCCTTGGCCCTGTAAAGTCACCTTCCAGTGAACTCGTGTATGGATGTGGCCTATGTGCTTGCAGTCACCTCAGCCGTTGGTTTTACTAGCGGAGTACGTAGGTTCTTCTCCTGTAGCCTAGGGACCAGTCCCCGATATGCGGCCAAGTTCCTCCACTTGGTTGCTGTATGTGGAACATGGCCACAGGTGGCTGGTGCACTTCCCGTGGTCCCTGGGACCCCTTCTGTCTGGCCCTGGGTCGAGGTGAACCAGCTCCAGACCAAAGGTCTCTTCACTCCTCTACTTCTCCTTCCCTCTCCACACTCACATTCCTGTTCCCACTTTACTACTGTTTTCCCACTCCTAAGACTCCACCCTTTCAGCCTGGCTTCAGGTACAGCACTCCCTTGCCATTTCTGATGAGGTGTTGCTGAATCAGGGTGTTGTGCTTTTGTGTGAACCAGTGGATGACCTCCTTCATACTCAAGATGGAATACCACACCTCTGGATGAGGTGCAGTACCTCTGTGGCGACTGAAGCCTCAGTGGTGCCACACATGCGCAGATGAAAGATTAAGCCGAGAGCTCCATCTGCGCATGCGCCGACTTTAGGCGCCATTATTTAAAGCGCTCACCGCCATATTCAGAATGGCCCGTGCCTCATTGCCTGCCGCACAGAGCCGAGACGCACAGAGCTGAGCAGCCCCACACAGAGCAGAGCCGCCGAGCCCCGCCTCATACCAACTCATTTGGTATCACAGAGTTCAGAAATGCCCAGTCTATCAAAATATAAAATGAACTAATATGATCGGTAGACGGCGTAGCCGTAAAAAAAAATTACAACCGGCAAAGTTAAGTTTTTTGGTCTTCGCAAATTTTGAGCAAAATGCAATACCAGGGAGTCAAAACGTAGCGTCTGCGCAAAAATGGTTCGGCTAAAAATGCAAACAAATAAGCTATCAGTGAGCCCCACATCCCGAAAAATGAGAACACTATAAGTTGCAGAAAATGGCGCTGAAAGTGCTCCAATTTTTTGGACAAATCTTTCTTTAACCCCTTATATAAAAGTAAACCTAAACATGTTTGGTATTAACGAACTCATACCAACCTGAAGTATCACACCCACCCATCAGTTTTACCATAAAGTGAACACGGTGAATAAAGCACCCCATAAACCATTGTCCAATCACACTTTTTTGGAATTTTTCCGCACGTGGACATTTTTTGCGGTTTTCCAGTACCATATATGTTAAAACTCATGGTTTCACTTAAAAGACCAATACGTCCCGCAAATAACAAGCCCTCTTATGGCAAGATTGACGGGAAAAATAAAAAAGTTACGACTCTCGGAAAAAGGGGAGCAAAAAACAAAAACGGAAAAATCGTCCAGGGGTTAGGGGGTTAAAGGTGGGAGTCCGTGAGCGCATCAGGGACATTGAGAAAACAAAGACTCTGCATGAGATGGAACACCTAAAATCCCTACCAAAAAATTTCCAATTGTAAAGCAAATTAATTATAAAGGCCATAGATCAGAGGTTAGAGGTGGTAACCTATTTAAGGCCCTTGCGCAACTTGAGTCACTTTATTTATAGATTGGACACAAGGACTCCTATTGGGCTCAATGAGAGCTTTGGCTGCTTTCTTTAATTGGGTATTTTTATGTGGTGTGAGAATGGGACTGTTTGTGTTAAAATTATTTTTAATAGTTTTTTTATCCATAATTTAGAGATCTGTATATGCTAAAGCCATACCTGTGGTGGTCTGCAAATTTTGAGGTACTTCACTCGACCCGCTCATTGACTTAGATGTTGACTTTGATTGGGTATTTTCCCTGAATGAAGTGCCTATGAGAAAATAAGAAAAAAGATTATTATCTAAGAAAAGTGGAGAAAAACATTGTACAACAATTTAATTACAGTTTGGATACAACTAATATTTACTACATTTACTCAATAATTTAGTTTTTTGCATTTCTTGATTTTGCTTGCCTTATGGCATGTCATTTTTAATTTTGAATATCATATTTCTGTTTACACAACTACATAAACACCATGTACTTTTTTGTTTGTCTATTGATTAGTGATGGACAGACCCGGACTGTAAAATTTAGGATCCGAGCGATTTTAAAAATACCCGAGTACCGGACCCGGGCCTGGAGTTCTCAGGGAACTCCGGATAATGATCCGGAACCTTTGGAAATAAAAAATAAATAAAGGGAAATTAAATAAAATAAGATTAAAGCAGGCGCGTTATAACAATAGCAGCCCACAGCCACCCAGGATTGTCACATCCATTATATTTGACAATCCTGGCACTTTACCCGGCTCTTCCCGATTGCACTGGTGCGGTGGCAATCAGGCTAATAAGGGATTAATAACAGCTCACAGCTGCCACTAAGCTCTAGATTAGTAATGGCAGGGTCTATGAAAACCCTACCCCCATCACTAATCTGGAAGTGAAAAGAAATAAACACAAACACAAAATAAGATAAAAACAATACCCTATTTCACTCCTTTATTAACCCCAAAAACACGCAGGTCTGTGGAAATCCACACGAGGGCCCATGACTATTCCAATTGCCTTTCTACACCGCCATAGGAGGCCCCGTAACGCTATCATAGGAAGCCGATGGTTGCCATGGTAGCACAGGGTTATGTGATGACTCCTGTCGCTATCATGACTCACATCCTGTTACAGCCGGCTGGCTTTAAAAGGACAGCAGCATTTCAGCTGATCAGAGCTCTGCCGCTCTGATCAGCAGAAATGAACAAGCGATCAGACGGCTAATCCTTACCCCTAGAGAAACTATTAAAATAAAAAAAGTAAAAAAAAAGTTTTATAGAATTAAAAAAACAACTAAAAGTTTAAATCATTCTCCATTCGCCCCACTAAAAATCAAAGGGTTAAAAAAGTAAAAAATATACACTCATTTGGTATCGCAGAGTTCAGAAATGCCCAGTCTATCAAAATATAAAATGAATCAATTAGATCGGTAGATGGCGTAGCCGTAAAAAAAAATCCAACTGGCAAAGTTACGTTTTTTGGTCTTCGCAAATTTTCAGCAAAATGCAATACCAGGGAGTCAAAACGTAGCATCTGCGCAAAAATGGTACAGCTACAAATGCAAACAAATAAGCCATCAGTGAGCCCCATATCCCGAAAAATGAGAACACTACAAGTTGCAGAAAGTGCTCCAATTTTTTGGACAAACCTTTTTTTAACCCCTTATATAAAAGTAAACCTAAACATGTTTGGTATCAACGAACTCATACCAACCTGAAGTATCACACCCACCCATCAGTTTTACCATACAGTGAACACGGTGAATAAAGTACCCCATAAACCATTGTCCAATCACACTTTTTTGTAATTTTTCCGCACGTGGAAATTTTGTGCTGTTTTCCAGTACCATATATGGTAAAACTCATGGTTTCACTTAAAAGACCAATACGTCCTGCAAAAAACAAGCCTTCTTATAGCAAGATTGACGGGAAAAATAAAAAAGCTACGACTCTCGGAAAGAAGGGAATTTTGTTTACTTACCGTAAATTCCTTTTCTTCTAGCTCCTATTGGGAGACCCAGACAATTGGGTGTATAGCTTCTGCCTCCGGAGGCCACACAAAGTATTACACTTTAAAAAGTGTAACCCCTCCCCTCTGCCTATACACCCTCCCGTGCATCACGGGCTCCTCAGTTTTGGTGCAAAAGCAGGAAGGAGAAAACTTATAAATTGGTCTAAGGTAAATTCAATCCGAAGGATGTTCGGAGAACTGAAAACCATGAACCAAAAGAACAATTCAACATGAACAACATGTGTACACAAAAGAACAAACAGCCCGAAGGGAACAGGGGCGGGTGCTGGGTCTCCCAATAGGAGCTAGAAGAAAAGGAATTTACGGTAAGTAAACAAAATTCCCTTCTTCTTTGTCGCTCCATTGGGAGACCCAGACAATTGGGACGTCCAAAAGCAGTCCCTGGGTGGGTAAAAGAATACCTCGATAAAAAGAGCCGAAAACGACCCCCTCTTACAGGTGGGCAACCGCCGCCTGAAGGACTCGCCTACCTAGACTGGCGTCTGCCGAAGCATAGGTATGCACCTGATAGTGTTTCGTGAAAGTGTGCAGACTAGACCAGGTAGCTGCCTGACACACCTGCTGAGCCGTAGCCCGGTGCCGCAATGCCCAGGACGCACCCACGGCTCTGGTAGAATGGGCTTTCAGCCCCAAAGGAAGCGGAAGCCCAGAAGAACGGTAGGCTTCAAGAATCGGTTCCTTGATCCACCGAGCCAAGGTTGACTTGGAAGCCTGCGAACCCTTACGCTGGCCAGCGACAAGGACAAAGAGCGCATCCGAACGGCGCAGGGGCGCCGTGCGAGACACGTAGAGCCGGAGAGCTCTCACCAGATCTAACGAGTGCAAATCCTTTTCACATTGGTGAACTGGATGAGGGCAAAATGAAGGTAAGGAGATATCCTGATTGAGATGAAAAGGGGATACTACCTTAGGGAGAAATTCCGGGACCGGACGCAGAACCACCTTATCCTGGTGAAAAACCAGGAAGGGGGCTTTGCATGACAGCGCTGCCAGCTCCGACACTCTACGGAGCGATGTAACTGCCACTAGAAATGACACCTTCTGCGAAAGACGTGATAAAGAGACATCCCGCAGCGGCTCGAAAGGTGGTTACTGAAGAGCCGTTAGCACCCTGTTAAGATCCCAGGGTTCCAGCGGACGCTTGTAAGGTGGGACTATGTGGCAAACTCCCTGCAGGAACGTGCGGACCTGCGGAAGCCTGGCTAGACGCTTTTGAAAAAATACGGATAGCGCCGATACTTGTCCCTTGAGAGAGCCGAGAGACAAACCCTTGTCCATTCCGGATTGAAGGAATGAAAGAAAAGTGGGTAAGGCAAAGGGCCAGGGAGAAAAACCCTTATCAGAGCACCAGGATAAGAAGATCCTCCAAGACCTGTGATAGATCTTGGCGGACGTTGGTTTCCTGGCCTGTCTCATAGTGGCAATGACATCTTGAGATAACCCTGAGGACGCTAGGAGCCAGGACTCAATGGCCACACAGTCAGGTTGAGGGCCGCAGAATTCAGATGGAAAAACGGTCCTTGAGACAGCAAGTCTGGGCGGTCTGGGAGCGCCCACGGTTGACCCACCGTGAGATGCCACAGATCCGGGTACCACGACCGCCTCAGCCAATCTGGGGCGACGAGAATGGCGCGACGACATTGCGCAGCACTCTGGGCAGCATCGCCAGAGGAGGAAATACATAGGGCAGTCGAAACTGCGACCAATCCTGAACTAATGCGTCCGCCGCCAGAGCTCTGTGATCTTGAGACCGGGCCATGAATGCCGGGACTTTGTTGTTGTGCCGTGACGCCATGAGATCGACGTCCGGCGTTCCCCAGCGGCGACAGATCTCTCGAAACACGTCTGGGTGAAGAGACCATTCCCCCGCGTCCATGCCCTGTCGGCTGAGAAAATCTGCTTCCCAGTTTTCTACGCCCGGGATGTGAACTGCGGAGATGGTGGAAGCTGTGGCTTCCACCCACTGCAGAATTCGTCGGACTTCCTGGAAGGCTTGACGACTGCGAGTGCCGCCTTGGTGGTTGATGTATGCGACGGCAGTGGCGTTGTCCGACTGGATCCGGATCTGCCTGCCCTCCAGCCACCGATGAAAGGCCAATAGGGCTAGATACACTGCCCTTATCTCCAGAATATTGATCTGAAGGGATGACTCTATCGGAGTCCAGGTTCCCTGAGCCCTGTGGTGGAGAAAAACCGCCCCCCACCCTGACAGGCTCGCGTCCGTCGTGACCACAGCCCAGGTGGGGGGTAGGAAGGATTTTCCCTGCGATAGAGAGTTGGGAAGGAGCCACCACTGAAGTGACGTCTTGGTTGCAAGGGAAAGAGAGACGTTCCTGTCGAGTGAAGTCGACCTCCTGTCCCATTTGCGGAGAATGTCCCACTGGAGTGGCCGCAGATGGAATTGCGCGAAGGGCACTGCCTCCATCGCTGCCACCATCTTCCCCAGGAAGTGCATGAGGCGCCTCAAGGGGTGTGACTGACCCCGAAGAAGAGATTGCACCCCTGCCTGCAGCGAAAGCTGCTTGTCCAGCGGTAGCATGACTACTGCTGACTGAGTATGAAACTCCATCCCAAGGTACGTCAGTGATTGGGTCGGTGTCAACTTGGATTTTGGGAAGTTGATGATCCACCCGAACTGCTGGAGAGTCGCCAGAGCGACGGAAAGGCTGTTTTCACACGCCATCTGAGAGGGTGCCCTGACCAGAAGATCGTCTAAGTAGGGAATCACCGAGTGGCCCTGAGAGTGTAGGACCGCCACAACAGATGCCATGACCTTGGTGAACACCCGTGGGGCTGTCGCCAGGCCGAAAGGCAATGCCACGAACTGAAGGTGTTCGTCCCCGATGGCGAAACGCAAAAAGCGTTGATGTTCGGGTGCGATCGGCACATGGAGATAAGCATCCTTGATGTCGATCGATGCTAGGAAGTCTCCTTGTGACATCGAAGCGATGACAGAGCGGAGAGACTCCATCCGAAACCGTCTGGTGCTCACATGTCTGTTGAGCAGTTTGAGGTCCAGAACGGGACGGAACGAGCCGTCCTTCTTTGGCACCACAAACAAGTTGGAGTAAAAGCCGCGACCATGTTCCTGAAGGGGAACAGGGATCACAACTCCTTCTGTCTTCAGAGCGTTCACCGCCTGAAAAAGAGCATCGGCTCGCTCGGGGGGGCGGAGATGTTCTGAAGAAACGAGTCGGGGGACGAGAGCTGAACTCTATCCTGTAACCGTGAGACAGAATGTCTCTCACCCATCGGTCTTGAACATGTGGCCACCAGGTGTCGCAAAAGCGGGAGAGCCTGCCTCCGACCGAGGATGCGGTTCGGGGATGCCGAGTGTCATGAGGAGGCCGCCTTGGAAGCAGTGCCTCCTGCGGCCTTTTGGGGGCGTGACTTGGACCGCCACGCATAGGAGTTCCTCTGGCCTTTCTCCGGCCTGCTGGACGAAGAGGATTGGGGCTTGGCGGAGGGACGAAAGGACCGAAACCTCGATTGTATTTTCCGTTGCTGAGGTCTCTTTGGTTTGGACTGGGGTAAGGAGGAGTCCTTTCCCTTGGATTCCTTAATAATCTCATCCAATCGTTCACCAAACAAGCGGTCGCCAGCAAACGGCAAACCGGTTAAGAACCTCTTGGAAGCAGAGTCTGCCTTCCATTCGCGCAGCCACATGGCCCTGCGGACTGCCACAGAGTTAGCGGATGCCACCGCTGTACGGCTAGCAGAGTCTAAAACTGCGTTCATGGCGTAGGAAGAAAAAGCTGACGCCTGAGAAGTCAAAGACGCAACCTGCGGAGCAGAATTACGTGTGACCGCATTAATCTCAGCCAGACAAGCTGAGATAGCTTGTAGTGCCCACACGGCTGCAAAGGCCGGGGCAAAAGACGCGCCTGTGGCGTCATAGATGGATTTTACCAGGAGCTCTATCTGCCTGTCAGTGGCATCCTTTAGCGATGATCCATCTGCAACCGATACCACAGATCTAGCCGCCAATCTAGAGACTGGGGGATCCACCTTGGGACATTGAGCCCAACCCTTAACCACGTCAGAGGGGAAGGGGTAACGTGTGTCAGTAAGGCGCTTAGTAAAGCGCTTGTCCGGAACCGCTCTGGGCTTCTGGACAGCATCTCTGAAGTTAGAGTGATCAAAAAACGCACTCCGTGTACGTTTAGGGAACCGAAACTGGTGTTTCTCCTGCTGAGAAGTCGACTCCTCTACCGGTGGCGGCGGGGGAGAGATATCTAACACCTGGTTGATGGACGAGATAAGGTCATTTACTATGGCGTCCCCTTCAGGTGTATCAAGATTGAGAGCAACGTCAGTGTCAGAGCCCTGAGCTGCGACGTCCGCCTCGTCCTCCAGAGAGTCCTCACGCTGGGAACCCGAGCAGCGTGAAGAAGTCGGGGAAGATTCCCAGCGGGCCCGCTTAGCCGGTCTGGGACTGTGGTCCGGGCCGGAGTCCTCCACGTGAGACCTAGGGCCACCCCTGGGAACGTGCTGCGGCGCGGACAGAGAGGGGCCTGGAGGTGAAGATCCAACAGGGCCCGGGGCTTGTGTAAGGACCGGTCTGGACTGCAAAGCTTCAAGCAGCTTGGCAGACCATTTGTCCATAGACTGAGCCATGGATTGTGAGAGTGACTCAGAGAGTTTTTCAGCAAAAACTGCAAACTCTGTCACTGCCGCCTGGACAGGGGGAGCAAGGGGTTCTACCTGAGCCGAGGGGCCCACTAGTGACCGAGGCTCGGGTTGAGGAAGCAAAACAGAGGTTGAGCATTGCTCACAGTGAGGGTAGGTGGAACCCGCAGGAAACTTAGCCGCACAAGAGGTACAGGCACCCTTGCTCCTTGTGGACAACATGCTGTTGTCTCCTAGGAGAGTGATCACTGAGGGTATATGGGAAGGGTATACAGCCCGACCGAACAGAAATATATAAATATATATATAGTATCTATTCCGGCACCCTAAGGGGACCAGCACCGGGTGACCGGTGTGGCTTACCGACCGCTAAAAAGCGGAGTGTGTGTCCTCCAGATTCCCTGCCTTAGGTCTCCCAGCGTTGCAGAACTCTTCCCAGGAAATCCTCCACAGGCAGAATGCCAAAGAAATGGCTGCCGGAGCTCTCAGGGGAGGAGTGGAGCCGTGGGCGGCGTTAGAAAAAGTGCGGGAATCTGGAGTCCCCACAGTGATCAGTGAGGGGGGAGGAAACATACAGGATGTTCCGGCCCTCACAGCCGACGTCAGGCCGGCCGTCCCGCCCTTACCCCTGATAGACAGGCCCGGGGGCGTGAGTTTTGCTACTAGGCCGCAATTGAAGCCGGGGACTAAATTTAAGACCGCGGCCGACAAACAGGCGCGGTCGGCGCGGAAGTCCGCCGGCCGTCACAAATAAGCAGCTGCTGCAGCGTCCGGGATGAAGGCGCATCATGCAAATCCCCCATGGGGATACAGAGTACCTTAGTGATGCAGGGCCCGGTCCCTGAGGATAAATAAACTCCTGTCCGACAGATTCCCACAGGGGCTGCGGAGGGAGCACGGTCCCAGTGGATGGATGACCGCTCAGGATCCCACTTCTCCCAGAGCCGCTAAGGGATGGTGAAGGAGACGGCATGAGGCTCCGGCCTTTGTACCCGCAATGGGTACCTCAACCTTAACAGCACCGCCGACTTAGTGGGGTGAGAAGGGAACATGCCGGGGGCCCCGTGGGGGCCCACTTTTCTTCCAACCGATATAACTAATCTGAGAATTCATGAGTGGATGTGTGCCTCCTTCCACACAAAGCATAAAACTGAGGAGCCCGTGATGCACGGGAGGGTGTATAGGCAGAGGGGAGGGGTTACACTTTTTAAAGTGTAATACTTTGTGTGGCCTCCGGAGGCAGAAGCTATACACCCAATTGTCTGGGTCTCCCAATGGAGCGACAAAGAAAAGGGGAGCAAAAAACAAAAACGGAAAAATCGTCCAGGGGTTAGGGGGTTAAAGGTGGGAGTCCGTGAGCACATCAGGGACATTGAGAAAACAAAGACTCTGCATGAGACGGAACACCTAAAAACCCTACCAAAACATTTCCAATTGTACCATAAATCTGACTCAAGCAAATTAAAGGAGTTGTCCGACATTAGCTTACCAAAAAATGTTGAGTTTATCTGTGCTGTATTGTCATATAAAACACCCCTATATTGTTATTTTTTGTTTTCTAACTTTTGTTCCACTTGAATTATCCCTTTATTCTCTGCAGTTCTTTGTTTACATTTTGCTCTAGCAAACTGACCACTTCCTGTGCAAAACCTCAGTTAGAGCTGGCACTGCCCGGCCTCAGGGTCCAGCCCCGTCCCCTGCCCGCCCCTTGCACACACATTCCCTGTCAGTATTCTACCCCAGCAACTGATCTGTTATCACTCTAGCAATGAAAATAACAGCCCCACATCGGGCTCTGTGCCAAACACACACACACATACACACACACACACACATACACATCGGGCTCTGCGCCACACACATCAGGCTCTGCAACCCTCCCCCACACACACATACACACACGGCGCTCTGTACCGACCTCCCCCTCACCATCGTTCTGTACCGACCCCTACCCCCATAGGGAACACATGTAGGCTACATTCACATGACCGTTCCGTTTTTGCGGTCGGCAAAAAATGGCCAATTTTTTCACGGATACATCTGTGTGTCATCCGTGTGCCTTCCGTTTTTTTTGCGGACCGCAAAAAAGCGGAAGCAGCAAGAAAGATAAATAGATGAGTAGATATAGAGATGAATAGATAGATATAGAGACAGAGAGATAGAGGGATGAATGAATGAACAGAGGGATAGACAGATAGATAAATAGATAGATAGATAGATGAGAAAGACATATAATGTCCTACCCCCCTGCATATTCTAAGCTGGCACCCTTTAGTGACTTTCATGTGGCACGAAAGTGTGCTTAGCCTTGTATTTATCAAAAAAATAAATAAAAAATAATTTAAAAAAACCAAACGACAATGGGTCCCCCATACTTTTGTAGCCAGCTAGGGTAAAGCAGATGGCTGCAACCTGCAAACCACAGCTGGCAGCTTCAGCTTGGCTGGTAATCTAAAACAGAGGGCACCCCACGCTGTTATTTTAAATTAAATAAATAATTTAAAACAAAAAACATGGGGTCCCCCCAAATTGGATCACCAGCCAAGGTAAAGCAGACAGCTGTGGTCTGGTATTCTCAGACTAGGGAGGCCCACTGTTATTGGACACTCCCCAGCCTAAAAATAGAAGGCCACAGCCGCCCCAGAAGTGGCACATCCATTAGATGTGCCAATCCTGGTGCTTCACCCCAACTCATCCCGTGCCCTGGTGCGGTGGCAAACGGGGTAATATATGGGGTTGATGCCAGATGTGTAATGTCACCTGGCATCAAGCCCTGGGGTTAGTGATGTCACGCGTCTATCAGATATCCGACATGACAAACCCAGTCAGTAATAAAAAAAAAATAGACAACAAAAAAAAAAGTGTTATTTGAAAAAACACTCCTCAAAACATTCCCTCATTCACCAATTTATTCAAAAGAAAAACAAATCCTGGTCCAGCATAATCCAATAAGGGGGTCTCATGACAATCCATACCATAGTCAATGTCCCAGTCAATGAAGAACAGAATGTTCCTCATTGGCTGGGAGAGTAATGCAGTGACCTGAGCTAACATCAATAGCCCAGGTCACTGCAGGGGATGCCGAGCGCTGCTGTCAGGAGGTTAGATGAAATCATTACCTGCGGTGACGATCTTCGCTTCACTCCTGTCAGCGCTGTCCCTGACTTCTATGCCCGCCGCGTTCTCAGCAGTATCGCCCGAGATGTCACCGCTAGTGACGTGAGAACGCAGCGGCATAGAAGGCACTGACAGCGCTGACAGGAGTGAAGCGAAGATTGTCACAGCAGGCAATGATGTCATCTAACATCCTGATGGCAGTGCTCGATATCCCCGCGGGGGCCTGGTGCTGGCGGTGACACCGTGGGCGGGGAGAGTACGGGGTGCGGAGGAATGTGTGGGAGGGTGCAGGGAAGAGGGGCGGGGAATTCACGCAGGGCGGCAACATGCTGTTCCAGATTTGCATGTTAACATGGTCCTGCCCATGTTGACATGAAATGACCGGAAGCAGCAAAATCGCGGCAGGAGCGGTCACATGACCGCTCTGAGCCGGGGGAGAAAGGCTGACAGCAGGGCAGGTAAGTGATCACTAGCTACTTACCTGCCCCAATGTAGCCCAAAAGGGTAATAATGAAGAAAAGTCAAAATAAGCCGGATAACCCCTTTAATTATAAAGGCCATAGATCAGAGGTTAGAGGTGGTAACCTATTTAAGGCCCTTGCGCAACTTGAGTCATTGGATTTATAGATTGGACACAAGGACTCCTATTGGGCTCAATGAGAGCTTTGACTGCTTTCTTTAATTGGGTATTTTTATGTGGTGTGAGAATGGGACTGTTTGTGTTAAATTATTTTTAATTGTTTCTTTTTCTTTTTATCCATAATTTAGAGATCTGTATATGCTAACATCATACCTGAGGTGGTCTGCAAATTTTGAGGTACTTCACGCGACCCGCTCAGTGACTTAGATGTTGACTTTGATTGGGTCTTTTCCCTGAATGAAGTGCCTATGAGAAAATAAGAAAAACTATTATTATCTAAGAAAAGTGGAGAAAAACATTGTACAATTTAATTATAGTTAGGATACAACTAATATTTAATACATTTACTCAATAATTTAGTTTTTTGCATTTCTTGATTTTGCTTGCCTTATGGCATGTCATTTTTAATTTTTCATATAATATTTCTGTTTACACAACACTGCACTTTTTTTGTTTGTCTATTGATTAGTGATGGACAGACCCGGACTGTAAAATTTAGAATCCGAGAGGTTATAAAAATACCCGAGTACCGGACCCGGGCCTGGAGTTCTCAGAGAACTCCGGATAATGATCCGGAACCTTTGGAAATAAAAAATGGAAAAATAAAGAAAAGAGGAATAAAGCAGGCGCGTTATAATAATAGCAGCCCACAGCCACTCAGGATTGTCACATCCATTAGATGTGACAATCCTGGCACTTTACCCGATTCTTCCTGATTCCCCTGGTGCGGTGGCAATCAGGCTAATAAGGGGTTAATAACAGCTCACATCTGCCACTAAGCCCTAGATTAGCAATGGCAGGGTCTATGAAAACCCTTCCCCCATTACTAATCTGGAAGTGAAGATAAATAAACACAAACACAAAATAAGATAAAAACAACACCCTCTTTCACTCCTTTATTAACCCCAAAAACACTCAGGTCTTATGTAATCCACACGAAGGCCCATGACTATTCCAATTGCCTTTCTACACCGCCATCGGAGGCCCCGTAACGCGATCATGGGAAGCCGATGGTTGCCATGGTAGCACAGGGTTATGTGATGACTCCTGTCGCTATCATGACTCACATCCTGTTACAGCCGGCTGGCTTTAACAAGACAGCAGCATTTCAGCTGATCAGAGCTCTGCCGCTCTGATCAGCAGAATTGAACAAGCAAGCAGACGGCTAATCCTTACCACTAGAGAGACTATTGAAATAAAAAAAAGTAAAAAAAAAGTTTTATAGAATTAAAAAAACAACTAAAAGTTTAAATCATTCTCCATTCGCCCCACTAAAAATCAAAGGGTTAAAAAAATAAAAATTATACACTCATTTGGTACTGCAGAGTTAAGAAATGCCCAGTCTATCAAAATATAAAATGAATCAATTAGATCGGTAGATGGTGTAGCCGTAAAAAAAAATCCAACTGGCAAAGTTACGTTTTTTGGTCTTCGCAAATTTTCAGCAAAATGCAATACCAGGGAGTCAAAACGTAGCATCTGCGCAAAAATGGTACAGCTAAAAATGCAAACAAATAAGCCATCAGTGAGCCCCATATCCCGAAAAATGAGAACACTACAAGTTGCAGAAAATGCTGCAGAAAGTGCTCCAATTTTTTGGACAAACCTTTTTTTAACCCCTTAGATAAAAGTAAACCTAAACATGTTTGGTATCAACAAACTCATACCAACCTGAAGTATCACACCCACCCATTAGTTTTACCATACAGTGAACACGGTGAATAAAGTACCCCATAAACCATTGTCCAATCACACTTTTTTGTAATTTTTCCGCACATGGAAATTTTGTGCTGTTTTCCAGTACCATATATATATTCTTTGTTTACATTTTGCTCTAGCAAACTGACCACTTCCTGTGCAAAACCTCAGTTAGAGCTGGCACTGCCCGGCCTCAGTGTCCAGCCCCGTCCCCTGCCCGCCCCCTGCACACACATTCCCTGTCAGTATTCTACCCCAGCACCTGATCTGTTATCTCTCTAGCATACACACACACACACACACACACGGCGCTCTGTACCGACCTCCCCCTCACCATCGTTCTGTACCGACCCCTACCCCCATAGGGAACACATGTAGGCTACATTCACATGACCGTTCCGTTTTTGTGGTCCGCAAAAAATGGCCAATTTTTTCACAGATACATTCGTGTGTCATCCGTGTGCCTTACGTTTTTTTTGCGGACCGCAAAAAACAGAAGCAGCAAGAAAGATAAATAGATGAGTAGATATAGAGATGAATAGATAGATAGATATAGAGACAGAGAGATAGAGGGATGAATGAATGAACAGAGGGATAGACAGAGAGATAGATAGATAGATGAGAAAGACATATAATGTCCTACCCCCCTGCATATTCTAAGCTGGCACCCTTTAGTGACTTTCTTGTGGCACTAAAGTGTGTTTAGCCTTGTATTTATCCAAAATATAAATAAAAAATAATTTAAAAAAAAACAAACGACAATGGGTCCCCCATACTTTTGTAGCCAGCTAGGGTAAAGCAGATGGCTGCAGCCTGCAATCCACAGCTGGCAGCTTCAGCTTGGCTGGTAATCTAAAACAGAGGGCACCCCACGCTGTTATTTTAAATTAAGAAGGGAATTTTGTTTACTTACCGTAAATTCCTTTTCTTCTAGCTCCAATTGGGAGACCCAGACAATTGGGTGTATAGCTACTGCCTCCGGAGGCCACACAAAGTATTACACTTAAAAGTGTAAGGCCCCTCCCCTTCTGGCTATACACCCTCCCGTGGGATCACGGGCTCCTCAGTTTTAGTGCAAAAGCAAGAAGGAGGAAAGCCAATAACAGGTTTAAAGACAAATTCAACCCGAAGAAACATCGGAGAACTGAAACCGTTCAACATGAACAACATGTGTACCCGAAAAAAACAAAAATCCCTAAGAAAACAGGGCGGGTGCTGGGTCTCCCAATTGGAGCTAGAAGAAAAGGAATTTACGGTAAGTAAACAAAATTCCCTTCTTCTTTGTCGCTCCATTGGGAGACCCAGACAATTGGGACGTCCAAAAGCAGTCCCTGGGTGGGTAAAAGAATACCTCGTGATAGGGCCGTCAACAGCCCTGTCCTACAGGTGGGCAACCACCGCCTGAAGGACTTGTCTACCTAGGCTGGCGTCCGCCGAAGCGTAGGTATGTACCTGATAATGCTTGGTAAAGGTGTGCAGACTCGACCAGGTAGCGCCTGGCACACCTGCTGAGCCGTAGCCTGGAGGCGCAATGCCAAGGACGCACCCACGGCTCTGGTAGAATGGGCCTTCAGCCCTGAAGGAACCGGAAGCCCCGCAGAACGGTAGGCTTCAAGAATTGGTTCCTTGATCCACCGAGCCAGGGTGGATTTGGAAGCTTGCGACCCTTTACGCTGACCAGCGACAAGGACAAAGAGTGCATCCGAGCGGCGTAAGGGCGCCGTGCGGGAAATATAGATCCTGAGTGCTCTGACCAGATCCAACAAATGCAAACCTCTCTCAAATTGATGAACTGGATGAGGACACAAGGAAGGTAATGTGATATCCTGATTGAGATGAAAGGGGGATACCACCTTAGGGAGAAACTCAGGAATCGGACGTAGAACCACCTTGTCCTGGTGAAAAACCAGGAAGGGAGATTTGCATGACAGCGCCGCTAGCTCGGACACTCTCCGAAGAGACGTGACCGCTACTAGAAAGGCCACTTTCTGTGAAAGACGAGAAAGGGAAACATCCTTCATAGGCTCGAAAGGCGGCTTCTGGAGGGCAATTAGAACCTTGTTCAGATCCCAGGGCTCTAACGGCCGCTTGTAAGGAGGGACGATATGACACACTCCTTGCAGGAACGTGCGTACCTGAGTAAGTCGTGCTAGGCGTCTCTGAAAAAATACAGATAGCGCTGAGACTTGTCCTTTAAGGGAACTGAGCGACAAACCTTTTTCCAACCCGGATTGCAGGAAGGAAAGAAAAGTAGGCAATGCAAAAGGCCAGGGAGAAACTCCCTGAGCTGCGCACCAAGATAAGAATATCTTCCACGTCCTGTGGTAGATCTTGGCGGAGGATGGTTTTCTAGCCTGTCTCATGGTGGAAATAACCTTTCGAGATAATCCTGAAGACGCTAGGATCCAGGACTCAATGGCCACACAGTCAGGTTCAGGGCCGCAGAATTCAGGTGGAAAAACGGCCCTTGAGATAGCAAGTCTGGTCGTTCTGGTAGTGCCCATGGTTGGCCTACCGTGAGGTGCCACAGATCTGGGTACCACGATCTCCTCGGCCAGTCTGGAGCGACGAGGATGGCGCGACGGCAGTCGGCCCTGATCTTGCGCAGCACTCTGGGTAACAATGCCAGAGGTGGGAACACATAAGGTAGCCGGAATTGCGACCAATCTTGAACTAAGGCGTCTGCCGCCAGAGCTCGGTGATCATGAGACCGTGCCATGAAAGCCGGGACCTTGTTGTTGTGCCGTGACGCCATCAGGTCGACGTCCGGCATCCCCCAGCGGCGACAGATCTCCTGAAACACGTCCGGGTGAAGGGACCATTCCCCTGCGTCCATACCTTGGCGACTGAGGAAGTCTGCTTCCCAGTTTTCCACGCCTGGGATGTGAACTGCGGAAATGGTGGAAGCCGTGTCTTCCACCCACGTCAGAATCCGTCGGACTTCCTGGAAGGCTTGCCGACTGCGTGTTCCACCTTGGTGGTTGATGTACGCTACCGCTGTAGAGTTGTCCGACTGAATTCGGATCTGCTTGCCTTCCAGCCACTGCTGGAAGGCTTGTAGGGCAAGATACACTGCTCTGATTTCTAGAACATTGATCTGAAGGGTGGACTCTTCCTGAGTCCACGTCCCTTGAGCCCTGTGATGGAGAAACACTGCTCCCCACCCTGAAAGACTCGCGTCTGTCGTGACTACCTCCCAGGATGGGGGTAGAAAGGACTTTCCTTTCGACAAAACGGTGGGAAGAAGCCACCACCGAAGAGATTCCTTGGCCGCCTGAGAAAGGGAGACGTCTCTGTCGAGGGATGTCGACTTCCCGTCCCATTGGCGGAGAATGTCCCATTGTAGTGGACGGAGATGAAACTGCGCGAAAGGGACTGCTTCCATTGCTGCTACCATCTTCCCTAGGAAGTGCATGAGGCGTCTCAAGGGGTGAGACTGGCCTTGAAGGAGAGATTGCACTCCTGTCTGTCCAGCGGAAGCTTCACTATCGCTGAGAGAGTATGAAACTCCATGCCAAGGTATGTTAGCGATTGGGTCGGAGTCAGATTTGACTTTGAAAAGTTGATGATCCACCCGAAACTCTGGAGAGTCTCCAGCGCAACGTTCAGGCTGTGTTGGCATGCCTCTTGAGAGGGTGCCTTGACCAGTAGATCGTCCAAATACGGGATCACAGAGTGACCTTGAGAGTGCAGGACTGCTACTACTGCTGCCATGACTTTGGTGAAGACACGTGGAGCTGTCGCCAGCCCGAAAGGCAGAGCTACGAACTGAAGGTGTTCGTCTCCTAGAACAGAGCGTAGAAAACGCTGGTGCTCTGGAGCAATCGGCACGTGGAGATAAGCATCCCTGATGTCTATAGATGCTAGGAAATCTCCTTGAGACATTGAGGCGATGACGGAGCGAAGGGATTCCATCCGGAACCGCCTGGTTTTTACGTGCTTGTTGAGCAGTTTTAGATCCAGAACGGGACGGAATGACCCGTCCTTTTTTGGCACCACAAACAAGTTGGAGTAAAAACCGTGACCTTGTTCCTGAAGAGGAACGGGGGTCACCACTCCTTCCGCTTTTAGAGTGGACACCGCTAGCCGCAGAGCCTCGGCTCGGTCGGGAGGTGGAGAAGTTCTGAAAAAGCGAGTTGGAGGACGAGAGCTGAACTCTATCCTGTACCCGTGAGACAGAATGTCTCTCACCCAACGGTCTGTGACCTGTGGCAGCCAAATGTCGCCAAAGCGGGAGAGCCTGCCACCGACCGAGGATGCGGAGAGAGGGGGCCGAAAGTCATGAGGAAGCCGCCTTGGTAGCGGGTCTTCCGGCTGTCTTTTTTGGGCGTGACTGAGTACGCCAAGAATCTGAGCTCCTCTGATCCTTTTGAGTCCTCTTGGACGAGGAGAATTGGGACCTGCCTGAGCCTCGAAAGGACCGAAACCCCGACTGTCCTCTCCTCTGTTGGGGTTTATTTTGTCTGGGTTGAGGTAAAGATGAATCTTTACCCTTGGAGTGTTTAATGATTTCATCTAAGCGCTCCCCAAACAGACGGTCACGAGAAAATGGCAAACTGGTTAAACACTTTTTGGAAGCAGAATCTGCCTTCCATTCTCTTAACCACAAGGCTCTGCGTAAAACGACGGAGTTGGCGGATGCCACTGCCGTACGGCTCGTAGAGTCTAGGACAGCATTAATCGCGTAAGACGCAAAAGCAGACATTTGAGAGGTTAAGGGTGCCACCTGCGGAGCAGATGTACGTGTGACCGTGTCAATCTGTGCAAGACCAGCTGAAATAGCTTGGAGTGCCCATACGGCTGCGAATGCTGGAGCAAACGACGCGCCGATAGCTTCATAGATGGATTTCAACCAGAGCTCCATCTGCCTGTCAGTGGCATTTTTAAGTGCCGCCCCATCTTCCACTGCAACTAAGGATCTAGCTGCAAGCCTGGAGATCGGAGGATCCACCTTGGGACACTGGGTCCAGCCCTTAACCACGTCCGGGGGAAAAGGATAACGTGTGTCCTTGAGCCGCTTGGAAAAACGCTTATCCGGATAAGCGTGATGTTTCTGGATTGCGTCTCTAAAGTCAGAGTGGTCCAGAAATACACTTAATTTACGCTTGGGATACCTGAAATGGAATTTCTCCTGCTGTGAAGCTGTCTCCTCTATCTGAGGAGCTTCCAACTGAGGGGGACCAGGGAGCAATGAGTTAACAGTGTCCATGGCCTGAGTTACTGGTCTAGACTGCAATGTTTCAAGAATCTTAGTCATAGTCGCAGACAATCTATCAGCAAAGACTGCAAACTCCGTCCCTGTCACCTGGACAGTATTCACAGGAGGTTCTGCCTGGGTCACCTCCAGCAGAGGCCCCGGCCGAGCAAGTGCCACAGGGGCCGAGCACTGCACACAGTGGGGGTCAGTGGAACCTGCCGGTAGAACAGCCCCACAAGCGGTACAAGCAGCATAGAAAGCCTGTGCCTTGGCACTTTTGCTTTTTGCGGTCGACATGCTGATGTGTCCTCTGAGTAATCTAGGAGGGTATATAGCAGAGAATCTCCAGCGACCATACAGTGCAATGTAAAGCTGCAAGCATAAAATACAGTATACACTTCGGCACCAGTGGGGGTCAGCCCTTGAGGGCAGCTTACCGCCCGCTGAAAAGCGGGTGTGTGGGCACCAGAATCCCTTGTCTGGGTCTCCCAGTCTCCTCTCTCCAGCTCAGACTGCACGCAGGAATGGCTGCCGGCGTCCTCTGAAGAGGGGCGGACCGTGGGCGTCCTCAGAAAAAGTGCGGGAAACTGGTGTCCCACTGTGCCCAGTGTGAGGGCTGGAGAATGCAAAGCAGACTCCAGCCCTCTGTGCTGACATTCTGCACAGCGTCCCGCCCTTCCCCTGACTGGCAGGCCTGGGGGCGGGAACGAAACGAAACTAGGCCGCAAAAGCCGGGGACTCGAGTAATAAGCGCGGCCGTGATATATGCACGGCCAGCGCGGAAGTCCCCGGCGCACCACAAGTCCCAGCCGCGCCGCTGCGAAAATGACAGCGGCGGCCGCGCGGCAGTTTCAAATACATGTCCCTTCTCAGCCAAGCTGTAGGTAGGACTGGCACCAGCGCGCAGCGCTTTTGTCCCCGGCGCACTAACACACCCAGCAACGCTGCGGTGTGCGCGCGATATGTGCGGGGACACAGAGTACCTTGACGTCGCAGGGCCTGTCCCTGACGATACTCAGCTCCATTCCAGCAGGCTTTCCAGGGCTGTGGATGGAGCACGGTCTCAGTGCCTGGAGACCGGTAAAATCCCACTTCACCCAGAGCCCTAATGGGGATGGGGAAGGATGCAGCATGTGGGCTCCAGCCTCCGTACCCGCAATGGGTACCTCAACCTTAACAAGCACCGCCGACAAAGAGTGGGGTGAGAAGGGAGCATGCTGGGGGCCCTAGTATGGGCCCTCTTTTCTTCCATCCGACATAGTCAGCAGCTGCTGCTGACTAAACAGTGGAGCTATGCGTGTATGTGTGCCTCCTTCGCACAAAGCATGAAAACTGAGGAGCCCGTGATCCCACGGGAGGGTGTATAGCCAGAAGGGGAGGGGCCTTACACTTTTAAGTGTAATACTTTGTGTGGCCTCCGGAGGCAGTAGCTATACACCCAATTGTCTGGGTCTCCCAATGGAGCGACAAAGAAATAAATAATTTAAAACAAAAAACATGGGGTCCCCCCAAATTGGATCACCAGCCAAGGTAAAGCAGACAGCTGTGGTCTGGTATTCTCAGACTAGGGAGGCCCACTGTTATTGGACACTCCCCAGCCTAAAATTAGCAGGCCACAGCCGCCCCAGAAGTGGCACATCCATTAGATGTGCCAATCCTGGTGCTTCGCCCCAACTCATCCCGTGCCCTGGTGCAGTGGCAAACGGGGTAATATATGGGGATGATGCCAAATGTGTAATGTCACCTGGCATCAAGCCCTAGGGTTAGTGATGTCACGCGTCTATCAGATATCCGACATGACAAACCCAGTCAGTAATAAAAAAAAAAATAGACAACAAAAAAAAAAGTTTTATTTGAAAAAACACTCCTCAAAACAATCCCTCATTCACCAATCTATTCAAAACAAAAACAAATCCTGGTCCAGCATAATCCAATAAGGGGGTCCCATGACAATCCATACCATAGTCAATGTCCCAGTCAATGAAGAACAGAATGTTCCTCATTGGCTGGGAGAGTAATGCAGTGACCTGAGCTAACATCAATAGCCCAGGTCACTGCAGGGGATGCCGAGCGCTGCTGTCAGGAGGTTAGATTAAATCATTACCTGCGGTGACGATCTTCGCTTCACTCTTGTCAGCGCTGTCCCTGACTTCTATGCCCGCCGCGTTCTCAGCAGTATCGCCCGAGACGTCACCGCTAGTGACGGGAGAACGCAGCGGCATAGAAGGCACTGACAGCGCTGACAGGAGTGAAGCGAAGATTGTCACAGCAGGCAATGATGTCATCTAACATCCTGATGGCAGCGCTCGTTATCCCCGCGGCTGCCTGCACTGCAATGTGAGAGGCTGCTGAGCCTGCAATGAAGGCAGCCGCGGGGCTGGAGCGGGACACAGACTGCACGGGCACTCCTGCTATCCTGAGCAGGGGCCCTGGTGCTGGCGGTGACACCGTGGGTGGGGAGAGTACGGGGTGCGGAGGAATGTGTGGGAGGGTGCAGGGAAGAGGGGCGGGGACTCCACGCACTGTACCCGCCCAGCAGGGCGGAAACATGCTGTTCCAGATTTGCATGTCAACATGGTCCTGCCCATGTTGACATGAAATGACCGGAAGCAGCAAAATCGCGTCAGGAGCGGTCACATGACCGCTCTGAGCCGGGGGAGAAAGGCTGACAGCAGGGCAGGTAAGTGGTCACTAGCTACTTACCTGCCCCAATGTAGCCCAATAGGGTAATAATGAAGAAAAGTCAAAATAAGCCGGATAACCCCTTTAATTATAAAGGCCATAGATCAGAGGTTAGAGGTGGTAACCTATTTAAGGCCCTTGCGCAACTTGAGTCATTGGATTTATAGATTGGACACAAGGACTACTATTGGGCTCAATGAGAGCTTTGACAGCTTTCTTTAATTGGGTATTTTTATGTGGTGTGAGAATGGGACTGTTTGTGTTAAATTATTTTTAATTGTTTCTTTTTCTTTTTATCCATAATTTAGAGATCTGTATATGCTAAAACCATACCTGTGGTGGTCTGCAAATTTTGAGGTACTTCACGCGACCCGCTCAGTGACTTAGATGTTGACTTTGATTGGGTATTTTCCCTGAATGAAGTGCCTATGAGAAAATAAGAAAAAAGATTATTATCTAAGAAAAGTGGACAAAAACATTGTACAACAATTTAATTATAGTTAGGATACAACTAATATTTAATACATTTACTCGATAATTTAGTTTTTTGCATTTCTTGATTTTGCTTGCCTTATGGCATGTGATTTTTAATTTTGCATATAATATTTCTGTTTACACAACAACATGAACACTATGCACTTTTTTTGTTTGTCTATTGAGTAGTGATGGACAGACCCGGACTGTAAAATTTAGAATCCGAGAGGTTTTAAAAATACCCGAGTACCGGACCCGGGCCTGGAGTTCTCAGGGAACTCCGGATAATGATCCGGAACCTTTAGAAATAAAAAATAAAAAAAGGAAAAATAAAGAAAATAAGAATAAAGCAGGCGCGTTATAACAATAGCAGCCCACAGCCACTCAGGATTGTCACATCCATTAGATGTGACAATCCTGGCACTTTACCCGATTCTTCCCGATTCCCCTGGTGCGGTGGCAATCAGGCTAATAAGGGGTTAATAACAGCTCACAGCTGCCACTAAGCCCTAGATTAGCAATGGCAGGGTCTATGAAAACCCTACCCCCATTACTAATCTGTAAGTGAAAATAAATAAACACAAAATAAGATAAAAACAACACCCTCTTTCACTCCTTTAATAAGCCCAAAAACACATAGGTCTGATGTAATCCACACGAGGTCCAATATCGATTCCAGCTCTGCTACATCTGAAGTGACAGCGCGTGGGCATAGAATATGACCACCCGCTGTGATCTTAAGGCAGAGAATGAGTCACAGAGATGTGTGGTGACGTAACTTAGCTTATTTGCGGTCACAGCTGGAGCTGCCCATTGTCATCCACCTATGATCGCAGGTAACCTGACCTCAGGTGACCTCATTGAACTGAGTGACCACTACTATCCATAAATGTGGCGTAATACTTTGGCAAAATTACTCTCAGAAATAAAATGTGAGTCAGAAATACATTCAGGCATCTTCCGCATGCTGTTGCCATTCAGTTTCAACAATTTTCCATCCACTGCAATATTTTTACAGCCCTCGCAGGCCTATTTCTAAGGTCCTCTGGAAAATTATTCGAGTTTCCCATTGACTTGGATTGGGTTCGTTATTCGGTATGAATACACAAATGTACAAATTATTGGATTTGAACAATCCGAACCCGAATATTTTAGCATTCGCCCATATCTAGTCATCACTAATGATAATTTTAATAATTTTAAGGATGTCTAAGGATGTCTAAAACTGATCAACTGGGAAAAGGTTGTTGCATTACTCGTAAATCAAATGCCATGTCCTTCAAATTGTCCAATTATTAATACCAGGTTTTGGTTAAAATGAGGCTACCATTTCAAGGTTCATTTTCCATCAAGGAGAAACTACGCTGAAAATCTATCTTTCTCTATCGCTTCATTGGAGGACACAGGAAACCATGGGTGTATGCTGCTGGGACTAGGAGGTGACACTATGCAAATAAGAAAGTTGGCTCCTCCCACATAGTATACACCCACTGACTGGAGCTGAGGAGATCAGTTTTTGCTTAGTGTCCGAGGAGGTTGGACACGCAGGGGCTGCTCTCAGCCCCTCAGGTTTGTATTGTTGTGTTTTATTAATGTTTTCCCTTTGTTTTTCAGACACAGCTCGTCGGGCGACAGGGTGTAATCGCTCACCCTGCTCTCCCACATAGAGACCGGTCGCACAGAAGTGGGGTCCGTCCGCCACTTCCGTTGTCCTCCGTGTCTGTCTGGCAGGACCCTACCCCCCTAACACTTTCAAGACGGTTTGGGGGGCATCCGCACAGAGGGACAGGTGGATGGTCCTTGCCCCCCTCCCCAAACTCTCTCGCTTCCGAGCCTGATTGTGGGGTAGGAGGACGAAGACCGTACCCAGGATGGAGAGGTACCCTTCCGGTCTCCCCTCGACTATGCCCGGGACGACCGTCGAGATGTCTTCGCTCGCCTTCCAGGATGGGTCCAGGATCACCTCAAGACAAGCCGGGACCTCCGATAAGTACTCACTCCCCCCTCCTCTTCCCCGTCCCGGGTTATGGGGAGGGATCCCGGGTATAGAAACCCCACAGCCCCTTCTCCACTTGGGTCAGGGGGTCCTACATCTCCCTTAGAGCCCCCTCCACAGGCCCATCTGTAGTTGGCTTCGGCGACCTACCTTAGAATGTAGCCCCCGGCTCCATTGCGGCCCGGCGTCCCCTCCGGTGGCCCACTTTCAAATTTATCCCCCGGCTCCATTGCGGCCCGGCGTCCCCTCCGGTGGCCCACTTTTAAAATTTAGGCCCCGGCTCCATTGCGGCCCCCTCAGTGTCCGCGCGCCTCTCCAGGCCACGCCCCCAGCCGGAATTCTGTCCGCGCGCGTGGGCTTTTCAAATCTTCCGCCTCTTTTTTCTCGCGCGGTCCCAGTCCTCTCCCGGTGTCTGTCGTCATTTCCGGGCGCCAATCCCCGGCACGCGTCATTCCTGTGCCTCCACTGGACCAGGCCCCTCCCTCCGGGTAAGCGACGCTGCTGCCGCCGCGAGGCCCGATACTCCCCGCCCGGGTAGGTCGACTCTGCAGCCGCCTCAGGACCCGAGCCTCCGACCGGGTAAGCGCCGCTATCGCCGCCGCGCCTGTGCCTACACCCGGGTAAGCGCTGCCAGCGCCGCCACCAGGCCCGATCCACCGACCGGGTCAGCGCTCCTAGCGCCGCTGCGTCCCCCCCTTCCCAGAACCGCCGCAAGTTTGCGACATAGCGCCCACCCGCAGGCAGTGTTGGCCCCAGCGCACCCTCACTGGCAGGGTTTAGTCCACTGCTCCCCAGACTTCAGTGTCAGTCAGCGCCCCGGGCATCAGGCTGTCATCTCTCTCAGGGCTCATTCCCAGGGTACTGTTGTCTCTGAACATGCAGGCCCATTCACTGTGGTGCTATTTGTGAAGAAACAAGTCCATTCAATATGGTACTGGTTGTGAGGAAGCAGGCCCATTCCCTATGGTACTGTTTGGGAAGTGGCAGGCCCACTCACTGTGGTACTGTTTGTGAGGATGCAGGCCCATTCACTATGGTACTGGTTGTGAAGGGGCAGGCCCATTCACTATGGTACTGCTTTGGGAAGAAGCCGAATGTCGCACAATTTTTTTGTCTCCTGTTTTTGTGATGTACATTCACAGACATTCTCCTCACATCTTGCCTAGCACAGATGTGCTCCTGAATTCTGGGCGTTCACTGTCAGTTTGCCATTCTGTCTCCCAGGTATTATACGCCTGTAACACTAATCACTGATCCTATGTGTCCAGCTGTATTATACGCCTGTGGCTCTAATCACGGACGTCTCTACAGCACTCTAAATCTTCCCAGAGTATCGCTCTTGCGCCCGATTATCCGTCACGTTACGGATAGATTATGGCGCTCTACCCAGCAGTCAGAAACCCATATTTCGCTACACACGCTGCTTGCCCAGCGGTCCATGACATGGCCCTTTCCGTGAACGCTCCAGTGTCTCCGTGAACCTGTCAGCCTTCCAGTGTGTTCCAGGTTTACGCCCTGTGTTTCCATGTGCCTATCCTCTAGCCTACGTGTCAGTGTCTCTACGTGCTACCTGTCTGTTACAGTCCGTAGGTGCCTTTCTCTCTACACCAGTCTTCACCAGTGTGCAAGTGCCACCAGTGTTCCAGTGTTCTTTAGGTACTAGTCCTCTTCGGTGTGCTAGTGTTTCCTCGTACTTGTCCACTATCCAGTGGGCCAGCGTTTCTATATGCACTGACCTACTCCCGTGTGCCAGCGTTTCCCTGTACCTGTCCACTATCCAGAGTGCCAATGTCTGCGTCATGCCTGTGTGCTCCAATACCCAGGTGCTTTGGGGACCCTGCCCGCTATTCCGTGGGCCAGTGTTTCTACGTGCATTTGTTTACTCTGGTGTACCAGTGTTTTCCACGAGCCCTTACACTACTCAGTGTAACTAGGTTTTTATGCGCACCTGTCTACACCACCGTAATAGTGTTGTGTGAACCCTCCCACTGTTTAGGGGGTCAGGTTTCTTCTTGCACCTGTCAGTTTTAGTGTGCTATAACCTTTTCTGTCAACCTGTCCACCATCCAGATTGACAGTTCCATAGACCTGTCCACTTGCTCGTGTGCCAGTGTCTCTATATGTCGGTCCATCTTCCAGGGTGCCAGTATACACTATCCAGTGTTTCTCTATGCACCTACCCACCATCCGGTGCGCTAGTCTTGCCAGAATGTACACTCTATCCTGTGTGCCAGTGTTTCTGTAGGCACCTGTCTACTACAGCGGGAGAGTGATTTGATGAGCCTGCCCACTTGCCTATGGGCCAGCACTTATCAGCACCAGAAGCCGGATACAGCAACAGGCTTGAGTGCCTTGTTCAACTTTTCCGCTCATCTTCGACTGAGGCGAGTGCTCCATCCAACACTACCCCATGAGGCGGCACGCCAGCAGCTGTCACGTTCAGTGCCAGTATTCAAGATCAATGATCCTGCCCGCTATCCAATAGGCTAGCGTTTCTCCGGACCAGAAGCTGGATACTGTAACAAGTATGTGTTGCTCTGCTCACGACCCAGTGACTCGAACAGTCTTCCTCACCTAGTGGGTCATGTATCTCCTTCATCTTCGACTGAGGCGAGGACTGTGGTCTCCATGGACCCCTAACGTGGTACGGCAGCAACGGTCATTAGGTTGCTTCCCAGTGACCCAGGGGTTTTTTCCTACTTCAGACCACCCATTCAGGAAAACAGAAGGTAAGCCAGAATCCTCTGGCCAGTTCATTGTCTTCTCTTTCTGCAGCAGTTATTTACTCACTCTTCAGCGATCTGCATCCATCTCCTACCTCACACCATGCGTGTAACGTGATCTCGAGGTAAGGTTACACGCGACCTTCTGACTGGAGGGTCGTGTGATTCACTCCCTGCAGCAACCACAGACCTCATGACGCAGCACGGCAGCAGCAGTTCTCATCCGGTCGCTTCCCAGTGGCCCGGGACCTTCTCCTACCTTGCCCCATTCATCTAAGGTAGCCACAAGGTAGGGCTTTTCTCTCTTGACCGTACGTTGGCTGCATCGCTTCTTGAAGCAGCAGTCATTTTGGTTTTCAAATGAGGTAAGCAAGGGGCAGCTCTATCTGCTAACCAATATGTTGTCCATTTTACTTCCTGCCACCTTCCTCGGGTGGTTCATAGTTCTTCTGGTATCTGCCTATTCTTTGGCCTAGACCAGCCTTGGCCGCGCCCTCCACTAGGGTTCCGGCCAGGTACTGTATAGGTTTAAAACCATAGGTCGTTACTTACATTCTCTTTCTTTCAGATAGAGATCAGATTTCCTCAGTCCCTTCACAGTCAACAGATGAAGTTAAGAACCAGACACAGAATCGTCTAACCAGTATTGATTCCACGGAGGACCAGCTTCACCAAGGGACTTCTAGTATCCTGACGGCCCAGTCATTGGGCCCACTCTTCCGGACAAGCTGTAAGGTTTCATATAATTGTATTCTGTCTACTTTCCGCAGCAGAATTCTTCAGGGAACCCAGAATGCTCAGGCCACTGGGTGTCTCCACCCGAACACTCAACACTACAGCGAGTGGTCCCCGTCTAATCTGCCAATCTCCACTAACACCTAGACATGACCTGCTTCAGTTTCAGGCCAAGAGGGATCTTCATTTCCCCTGTCCCGGGTCTACCTCCTTTTCCCCCTCTCGTAGCCATTCTGGATGGCCCTTGGAGATATGCTAGATCTCTCCGAAGTCCCCGCCATACCAAACTCCGCGACCACTCGCCACCGCTTGGTCTCATTTCTGCACTTTTCAATCAGAGTTCCTGCCAGATCATTTAAACTCCCATATTCTGTCATTTCTTTCCCTTCGTCGTCACCTCGGGTTGTGACGTGGTGACGCGTTTTATAATAATAATAGTAATAATAATAACACTTTACTCATTCTTCCGTCACTCCTCCGTTTTTTCCTTGCCACCTTCCAAGGATAGGCGTCACTACTCTGGTCGACGAGCGCTTAGGCCGGTCACATAGTCCAACCCTTCCTTGAGTCCCCTCGAAAGGGTTTTTCCTTCTCCCATTACAGGTCATACTTCCCAGGTCTTGGGCTCCTTTTTTTTCATTCGCAAGAGCCCTCTCCTATAGGGGGTTCTCTTTCCAGTAATTCACTTCAAGGGGCATCTAGTACCCGAGTCCAGAGTTCGAGTTTTCCCAGCCACGCCATTGTAGATGCCCGGACTCCCTTCTCCTGTCTGTCAGGTCATAGAGGTAATTGGTTATTGGATTTCCTTGGCTCCTTAACCTTCTCCTTTTTCTCCGGACTTCACAGGTTCTCTAGACCGCTTCTATACACAGGGGATTTATCTCCCGTATCATCTTCCCGCCTGCAGGCTGTTTCGTCCACTAGGGTCAGATCACTTCCCTCAGGTGCTGTGTAATCAACAGGTCAAGTTCCCCTATGGCGGAATCCCCTCACAGTATCTCGTCTCCCCTGCACTTTTTTAGGCAGTCGGTTTTCCTTTTAGTTGTCCGGTGGCAGTAAAGGCCCAAGGCTCCGTTGGCCTCCACTTACCTGGCACCTTCCTCTACCAGGTACCCTAGTTCTTCGCTCATTCTTACTCTCTCAGGCGTAGTACCATGGCCTGTCGGGTTTTTGCTCCTAGCCGACCTATTGCTGTCAGTCGCCTTAGATCCTTAGCTTTCTTAGGTACAGATTTCAAAGGATGCAGTTTCTCCCTGATCATCCTATTCCCCAGCACACGCATTTTACACTAGTTCTTAGTACTCCCTAGTACTCTAACTCTTCTCCTATACTTCGGCCCCTGGCCGGGTAGGGGTTCTTTATGGGGTCTACGACCAGTTTTCGGTCACAGAATCTTGTCTCTGCTAACCCTGTTTTCGGGTCGCTTTCTTCCCACCCTTGGGGACTGCTTTAGGACGTCCCATTGTTTCCTGTGTCCCCCAATGAAGCGATAGAGAAAAGTAGATTTTGGGTACTCACCGTAAAATCTCTTTCTCGGAGCCTTCATTGGGGGACACAGCACCCGCCCTTTTCTAAGACTTCAATGGATCCGGAATGTTCTAGATTTCAAGCTTCTCCTCGTACTGCTTTTACACAAACTGATCTCCTCAGCTCCAGTCAGTGGGTGTATACTACGTGGGAGGAGCCAACTTTCTTATTTGCATAGTGTCACCTGCTAGTCCCAGCAGCATACACCCATGGTTTCCTGTGTCCCCCAATGAAGGCTCCGAGAAAGAGATTTTACGGTGAGTACCCAAAATCAACTTTTTGAACCATGTGCATTGAATATTTTTTTGGTATGGTATCAGAGGACTCAGAAGGAAAAATGTATGTAACAAAATTAAAACATTGTCGTCCATTTGGCTTATCCCTAATCTATTAATTTTACACTAGGTGGTAAAATAGATGACATCTTTATTATCTGGAGGGGTACCGATCCTGAACTGCAGAGCTTCATGACTTGGTTGAACGATAACCCATATAACATCAAACTAACCTATAAGGCAGATCGGGAGGCAATTGATTTTCCGGACTATAATATAAAAATGGGGTACCAGACAGAAAAGGGTACTCCACGGGTACAATTATTATCAACAAGTAAGAGGGAAGAATCTTTTTCCTCACAGATACATTTCATCTCCAAGTTAACAGTCAGAGGGGGCGATCGGCAGATCTTGAACAAACACTGGTCGTTACTGAAGACCGACCAGAGTTTGAACGACGTTTTACTCATCGCCCACTCTTACCTGTTAGAAGGGGGAAAAGCCTAAAGGATATGCTGGTGAAGAACCATTACGTACCTAGGGTGGTATCTCGCTTTGAGAAAGGGAGTCCCAAATTTGGTTGTTTTCCTTTTGTCTGCCCAGAGATGTTGTCAGCTTGGGTTGGACCTAAAGAGTATAAAATAAAAAGTTACAAATCATGCAGTAAAAGTCACGTTATCTATTATGCAGTATGTGACTGTAGCCTAATTTATATTGGGTTAACATCAAGGGAACAACGCGTCCGCACGAGGGAACATGTTAGGGACATAAATGCGGTGTGTGATGTTGTGGATCTTGATTCCCTAAGGATGATCCAGAGACATTTCAAGCTGCACTATGACTGTGGTCCCACAGGATTGAAAATTTGTGGTATCGAAAGGTCCATTTAGAATCTAGGGGTATATATATATATATATATATATATATATATACACACATATTACTATATGAATTTTGTCTCTGCATGATATAGGGACATTAGAAAATCTTTTAAGGGCTATACATGGTCATATTCTTTAGGCTAAGGCTGATTCTCCTTATGTTTGGATGATTTTCTTACCTCCCTGGTCGTGCCCTTTCACTTGCCAGTAGTAGATATGGTCTCGTTGGGTACGCATGTGCGGGGCTGCCTCAGCATGAGTCCCCGCCAAGGGAGCTTCCTCAGAAGGATGCATGGGTTAACTGACGTTAGTGGAAGTATTCTTCCGATCCACGCTTCCCCTGGAATGACTGGATGAGGCGGACTCTATGTGCGGCGTCCCACCCCCTGCACGCGCCCAAACAGCGACGATCTCGCCCAAGACACCACATAATAAAACATGCACATTACACTTTCCTCAAGCGAGGAAGCCAGGTGAGAAACGCTTGTCAGGGCTACTCAAAACATACAGTTATAAGTGCACTTTATAGGTGAGTCCGGATCACGATGATTCATGGCTGTTAGCTCTATCGGTAATAGTAATGGTAGCCTTTGAGGCTTAGGCTGCGTTACATGGGTGATATTAGATTTTTGTGTTATTATAGCGTCACCAGGTGGCCATCTGTATTAGTACATGCAGTGGTACCTGCAATGTATTTCAATGACCCCGATCCTGCTGTACCGGAAGTCGCCGGATCCTGATAGACAGAATCCTGTTTTTTGTACTGAGCATGCCCAGAAAGCAGCTTGGCATGGTCAATACAGAAATCTCCCTCTCTCTCAGACAGAAGACCAGGATCGTGAAGGGGTGAGAGGGAGTAATAAAGATGGAGTCCCTAAGTGTGTCTGTGTATTTATTTCTAATAAAGTGTCTGTGTATTTTTTTCTAATAAAGTATTTTTTCTGTGTGATGTCTTTTTTTTAACCCTTTATTGGAGATTCTTAATGGCCGGGTCAAACTTGGCCTGACATTAGCAATCTCAGGCTTTATACCAGCAGTTAAAACAAAGCTGGTATTAACCCCTTATTATCCAACATGCCACCCGGCACCACGGCCGCTGGGAGAGATGTTGGATACAACGCCAGAAGATAGCGCTTTTAAGAAAGCGCCATTTTCTGGGGCGACTGTTGACTGCAATTCGCAGCGGGGGGGGCCAAGAAAGCTTGGGCCACCCTGCACTGCGTATTCCTATCTCCAGCTGCCTAGTTGTACCTGGCTCGTCACAAAAATTGGGCAAAGCCCATGTGTTTTTTTTTGTTTTTTTTAATTATTTCATGAAATTCATGAAATAATTAAAAAAGGGCTTCCCTGTATTTTTGGTTCCCAACCGGGTACAAATAGGCAGCTGGGGGTTGGGGGCAGCGCGTACCTGCTTGCTGTACCCTGCTAGCATACAAAAACAGGGTGAAGCTGTCTTTTTTTTTAGTTTTTCGGCAAAAAACATTAAAAAAAGGGCTTCCCTGGATTTTCCATTGCCAGTGAAGGTCATATAAGCAGTGGGGGTTAGCAGCCAGTAGCTGCTCGGGTTACCTTAGCAATAGAAAATGCAGCGGGAGTCCACACATTTTATTTTTTGACCCCCTAACCCTAGAGTTAGGGTTATGTGTTTGGGGTTTTTGTTTATTTTTTAATGAATTTAAAAAAAAAAATACTCATGGGCAACCGAGAACCCGAGCATTTTTAGTGCACACTCATCCCTACTTCTAACCATACAGCCAGCAGATCAAGTAATCTGATCAGCTGACTCCAGTGTTGGCCGATTACTTGTTCTGGGTCCCCCTGCATCCATCGCAGCGTGTGCTGCCTGTGAGGTCAGCTGAATTCGGCCGACACTGGAGTCAGCTGATCTGAACTCTGTTGAACTCCAGCCCGCACACTCTGCGATGGATGCAGGGGGACACAGAACAAGCAATCGGCCAACACTGGAGTCAGCTGATCTGAACTCAGCTGAACTCATGACCACACAGCCCGAACATGGTCACACGTGATCGGCAGCAGGCAGTGATTGCTGTTAACCTGCATCCTTCACAGCGTGTGCGGGCTGTGAGAGCAGGAGTTCAGCTTATTCCCGATCAGCTGACTCCAGTGCCAGACGATAAATTCTGTGTTCCCCTTGATCCATCACAAGTAGAAGAAGAAGCATACAATAAACTAACAATTGCGGTTGCATGCGTTGCACATTCAATCCACAGGATCCGGTCATATGCGGTTTGCATCCTGTCAAATGTGAAAGTAGCCTTACAGCTGGAGAAGGAAGAAGAAAGACAAGATGGCAGACTTACTTTGGGAGCTTACAGGAAGAAATCGCACAGACCAATTTTTGGGGCTCCACTCAAGGGGATCTGGGGCTGAGAAAAAAAGGAGACCGTCAGCTGATGATGAAATAGCTAGCAAAGTTATTGATCATTATCTCAAACCCATTGCCTCCTCTCTCTAGTCCGGCATTTCCTCTCTGCGGCGATCACCATCCTCCTTCTTCTGAGGCCCATGTGCATGACGCGTCCTACATCATGCTCACTAGCTGGCATTGAGGTCCTGCGCAGGCGCACTTTGATCTGCCCTGCTCAAAGCAGATCCATGTATTGTAGTGCATATGCGTAAGAGATCTTTAACCCCTTAACGATCTGGTGGCTATCATGATAGCACAGGATCATGTGATGACTCCTGTAGCTCACATGACTCAGGTCCTGTAAGAAAAAGCCAAATACTGGCTGTTACAAGAGATGATAATTTCTCCCAGTCTAAATTGTGCTGCTCTGATTGGGATAAATAAATGAGTGATCAGACAGCTGATCCTAATAGCCCCCTAGGGGTACTAGTCAAATTTAAAAAAAAATTTAAGAAAAAGTTTTGAAAAAGTAAAAAAAAAAGTAAAAACACCTAAAAGTTCAAATCATCCCTTTTTTGCCCCACTGAAAAATAAAGGGTTAAAAAAAAATATATTCACACATTTGGTATCGCTGTCTTCAGTCCGAATATATATCATAATATAAAATCATTTGTTCTGTTTGGTAAATGGCGTAGCAGCAAAAAAATTCCAAATGCCAAAATTACGCTTTTTGGTTGCCACAAATTTTAAGCAAAATGCAATAACAGGCAATGAAAACATAGCATCTGCGCAAAAATGATACTGTTAAAAACGTCAGCTCGAGATACAAAAAAAAGCCATAACTGAGCCATAGATTTAAAAAAATGAGAACGCTATGGGTCTCAGAAAATGGCGCAAAAAAGAGAATTTTGTTTACTTACCGTAAATTCTTTTTCTTATAGTTCCGACATGGGAGACCCAGACCATGGGTGTATAGCTTCTGCCTCCGGAGGACACACAAAGTACTACACTAAAAAGGTAGCTCCTCCCTCCGAGCATATACACCCCCTGGATGACCAAATCTAGCCAGTTTAGTGCAAAAGCTGAAGGAGGACATCCACCCACAAGTAGAGATAGAGTAAAACCCGGAATAACCGGAACCTCTGTCTACAACAACAGCCGGTGAAAACACACGGAACAAGAACTGCCAACAGGCAACAGGGAGGGTGCTGGGTCTCCCATGTCGGAACTATAAGAAAAAGAATTTACGGTAAGTAAACAAAATTCTCTTTTTCTTCATCGTTCCTTATGTGAGACCAAGACCATGGGACGTCTCAAAGCAGTCCATGGGTGGGAAATAAACAGAAAACTGAGAAGTAGGCAAAACCTAACTTCACAAATGGGCGACAGCCGCCTGAAGGATGCGTCTGCCCAAGCTCGCATCTGCCGAAGCATGAGCATGCACTTGGTAGTGCTTCGAAAAGGTGTGCAGACTAGACCAAGTGGCAGCCTGACAGACCTGCTGAGCCGTAGCCTGGTGCCTGAAAGCCCAAGAGGCACCGACAGCTCTGGTCGAGTGCGCCTTAATCCCCGGCGGGGGAGGCACCTGAGTACATTGGTAGGTATCGGATATGGCCGACCTAATCCAACGAGCTAGGGTCGGTTTAGAAGCCGAGAGACCCTTGCGCTGACCTGTGGTCAGCACAAAAAGAGAGGTGCACCGCCTAAGAGCAGCGGTGCGTGACATATAGATCCGGAGCGGCCGCACCAAATCTAAAGTATGCAACGCTTTCTCAAAGCGATGCACAGGGGCCGGACAAAGGGAAGGCAATGAAATGTCCTGGTTAAGGTGGAAAGGAGACACCACCTTAGGGAGAAAGTCCGGAGTCGGACGGAGAACCACCTTGTCTTGGTGAAAAACCAAAAAGGGTGACTCCGAAGAGAGCGCAGCCAAATCAGAGACTCTCCTGAGAGAAGTTATGGCCACCCGAAAGACCACTTTCTGGGAAAGTCGAAACAAAGAAACCTCCCTAAGAGGCTCAAAGGGGGGTTTCTGTAAGGCCGTGAGGACCAGATTAAGGTCCCAGGGATCCAAAGGCCACCGATAAGGAGGAATGATGTGAGATGCGCCCTGCATGAAGGTGCGCACCTGGGCCAGTCGGGCGATATGCCGCTGGAACAACACTGACAGAGCCGAGACCTGTCCCTTGAGGGAATTGAGGGATAGTCCTAGCTGCAGACCGGACTGTAGAAAGGACAGGATGGTCGGCAAGGAAAAAGGTCAAGGAGCATGTCCGGAAGAGCGACACGAGGACAGGAAAATTCTCCAAGTCCTGTGGTAAATCCTGGCCGAGGAAGACTTCCGAGCCTGAGTCATAGTGGAGATGAACTCGGAAGGAATGCCTGAAGCCGTCAGGATCCAGGACTCAAGAGCCACGCCGTCAATCTGAGAGCCGCAGAATTCTGGCGAAAAACGGACCTTGTGAGAGAAGGTCTGGGCGGTCCGGGAGATGCCACGGCACCTCTACGGACAGACGGAGCAGGTCTGGGTACCAAGCTCGCCTGGGCCAGTCTGGAGCAATGATTATGACCCGACGGCCCTCCATTCTGATCTTGCGCAGGACTCTGGGCAAGAGATGTAGAGGGGGAAACACGTAGGCCAGACGGAACTGGGACCAATCCTGAACCAGCGCGTCTGCTGCCAAGGCCTGAGGATCGTGGGAGCGAGCCACGTAAACCGGGACCTTGTTGTTGTGCCGGGATGCCATGAGATCCACTTCCGGAGTGCCCCACTTGCGGCAGATTGACCGGAACACTGCCGGATGCAGGGCCCACTCGCCGCTGTCCACGGTTTGACGGCTGAGATAATCTGCCTCCCAGTTTTCTACGCCTGGGATGTGGACTGCGGATATGGTGGACTTGGAGTCCTCCGTCCACTGAAGGATACATTGAACCTCCAACATTGCTAGGCGGCTGCGAGTCCCGCCCTGGTGATTGATGTAGGCAACTGCTGTCGCGTTGTCTGACTGGACTCGAATGTGCTTGCCCGCCAACAGGTGGTGAAAAACTACGAGAGCTAGGAGCACAGCTCTGATTTCCAGCACATTGATCGAGAGGGCTGATTCGGACGGAGTCCAAGTGCCCTGTGCTCGGTGGTGGAGAAACACTGCTCCCCAGCCGGATAGACTGGCATCCGTGGTGAGAATCACCCAGGACGGGATCAGAAAGGAGCGTCCCTGGGATAGCGAGAGGGGCCGAAGCCACCACTGAAGAGAGCTCCTGGTCTGTGGCGACAGAGCCACTAGCCTGTGCAAGGAAGAGGTCCGCTTGTCCCAACAGCGGAGAATGTCCAGCTGCAGGGGACGCAGATGGAACTGGGCAAAGGGAACCGCTTCCATTGACGCCACCATCTGACCCAGCACCTGCATGAGGTGCCTGATGGAATGACGGCGGGGCCTCAACAGAGAGCGCACCGCCAGATGAAGGGACTGCTGTTTGATTAAGGGCAGCTTCACAAGTGCCGGCAGAGTCTCGAATTGCATCCCTAGGTACGTAAGTTTCTGGGTCGGGGTCAGAGTGGACTTGGGCAGATTGACAAGCCACCCGAATTGAACAAGCGTGGCGAGAGTGAGCGAGACACTCCGATGACAGTCTGCACTGGATGAAGCCTTGACTAGAAGGTCGTCCAGGTAAGGAATTACTGCCAACCCCTGGAGGTGCAGAACCGCAACCACAGCTGCCATGACCTTGGTGAATACTCGAGGGGCCGTGGCTAACCCGAAGGGGAGAGCCACGAATTGGAAATGTTCCTCTCCGATTGCAAAACGTAGCCAACACTGGTGTGAAACTGCAATTGGCACATGCAAATAGGCATCTCTGATGTCAATGGATGCTAGAAAATCTCCTTGGGTCATTGAGGCAATGACTGATCGCAGAGATTCCATGCGAAAGTGCCGCACCTGAACATGCTTGTTGAGAAGCTTGAGATCCAGGATGGGCCGGAAGGAACCGTCCTTCTTGGGGACTAGGAAGAGATTTGAGTAGAAACCTCTGAATGGTTCCCGGGCGGGAACCGGTACAATTACTCCGTTGGCCTGCAAGGATGCCACGGCCTGAGAGAAGGCGGCGGCTTTGGAGCAGGGGGGAGTGGACAGAAAAAATCTGTTTGGCGGGCTGGAAGAGAATTCTATCCTGTAGCCGTGGGAGATGATATCCCGCACCCACTGATCAGAGACGTGTTGAAACCACACATCGCCAAAGTGGGAGAGCCTGCCACCGACCAAGGACGTTGCTGGCGCGGCCAGATAGTCAAGAGGAGGCTGCCTTAGTGGCAGCGGCTCCTCCGTTCTTCTGAGGACGCGGCTTCGTGCGCCAGCTGGGTTTTCGATCCTTGGCTGAGTTAGTGGACGAGGCTGAGGGCTTAGAGGATGACCAGTTAGAGGAACGAAAGGAACGAAACCTCGACTGGTTCCTGCCCTGGACAGGTTTCCTGGTTTTAGTTTGTGGCAAGGAAGTACTCTTTCCGCCAGTAACATCCTTAATAATTTCATCCAGTTGTTCACCGAACAGCTGGGACCCAGCAAAAGGGAGCCCAGCAAGGTACTTCTTGGAAGAAGCGTCTGCTTTCCACTCTCGAAGCTACAAGATCCTGCGGATCGCGAGGGAATTAGCGGAAGCCACCGCCGTGCGGTGAGAAGCCTCCAGAATGGCAGACATGGCATAGTATGAAAAAGCCGAAGCCTGGGACGTTAAGGCAACCATTTCGGGCATAGAGTCCCTGGTGAGGGAATGCATCTCCGCCAGAGAAGCAGAGACGGCCTTAAGAGCCCACACTGCTGCAAAAGACGGGGAGAACGAGGCCCCTGCCACTTCATATACAGATTTGGCCAGAAGGTCAACCTGGCGGTCAGTGGAATCCTTAAGTGAGGTGCCATCCGCCACAGATACAACTGTCCGGGCTGAGATTCTAGACACCGGAGGATCTACCTTTGGTGAATGAGCCCACTCCTTGACCACCTCTGGTGGAAAGGGAAAACGGTCATCAGAACTACGCTTTGGAAAGCGTTTGTCAGGACAGGCCCTGGGTTTGGTCACAGTGGCCTGAAAACTGGAGTGGTTAAAAAACATACTCCTTGCTCTCTTAGGTGAGGTAAACTGGTGTTTTTCTACCAGAGAGGCTTGTTCCTCTGACACTGGTGGATTGAGGTTCAGTACGGAATTAATGGACGCAATCAAATCACTAACATGTGCATCACCTTCGGTTAGATCAATGGGGTACATAGAGGTAGCGTCCGAGCCCACAGTAAAGGCATCCTCCTCGCCCTGCGATTCAGCTCGTGAATCAGAGCCATGGGACGAGGAAGGAGAAGAGTCCCTGCGTCTCCGTTTAGGAGGACGGGGTCTGGGAACAGATGAAAAATCCTCTGTGAGCTCTGCAGAGCGAGTCTGAGCAGCAGAGGCGCCCTGAGAAGGGGGCTGATGCATGGTCAGCAGAGTCCGGGACAGCTGTCCCATGGAGTCGGCAAAGGACTGGGAGATAGCTTTAGAAAACGATGCTACCCAAGCCGGGGGTTCAGCCACCGGGGCTGGAGCAGCCGGAGGGACCCCTGGGGAGACTCCAGGCTGAGGCATCACCATGTTAGAGCAGGCATCACAATGTGGATATGTGCTCGGTTCAGCAGTATGAGCTTACATGCAGTGCATATAGAGTAAAGCCTTGCAGCCTTGCTCCTAGTGAGAGACATGCTGCTGAGGTGGAGGCTCTGCAGTAAAGAACACACTCCTTCAGAATGACCCCCAGAGAGTGTATAAGAAAGTCCACAACCAGAGGTTGTGGCTTACCAGACCGTTTTGTGTGCCCTCCGGATTCCACAGCTTGGACCCCCAGACAGATTGCAGAGCTGCAGCAGCCAGCGCCGATCAGTGTGTGAACGCTGATAAAATGGCGCCGGAGTGAGGAGGGGGGGCGGGGTTTAGTCCAAGAGCGGGAACCGGAGGGCCAAGGAGAAATACAGGGGAGGGAAACATCTCCTCAGAGAGGAGTGTCCTCCCCTGTGCTGAACGGCCGGTGGGCGGCGCCGCACTGTCCCCCCTGCATGACTGACATGCAGGGGCAGTGAAACCGAAAGTAGGCCGCAGCCGAAGCCGGGGCCTAAATTTTTCCATGCGGCCGACGAGCAGGCACCCTCGGCGCGGTTCTCAGGAAAAAAACCAGAGAACCGGCCGGAATCACAGCAAAGTTAAATAACACACTCTCCCCACAATAAATGTACAAGGGACCCCTCAATAACGTCTCAATACTTAGCTTATGAGACGCAGGGCCAGGTCCCTGAGGGATGAGCGCTCCGTCCTGCAGGGTCCTGAAAGGGCTGCGGATGGAGACCGGTCTCCTGCAAAGCAGTGAGAACCGTGATGGCTCCCACTTCAAGCCAGAGCCCGGGGGATGGTGAAGGAGCGCGGCATGTAAGGCTCCAGCCTTGTAAAATCAACCTTAACAGCACCGCCGACAAAGTGGGGTGAGAAGGGACATGCCGGGAGTCCAGCTTGGACCCGCTTTTCTTCCAACTCTTTAAAATCAAAAATCAAAAATGAATGCATGTGTGGATGTGTGACCTCCTGAACACAAAGCATTGAACTGGCTAGATTTGGTCATCCAGGGGGTGTATATGCTCGGAGGGAGGAGCTACACTTTTTAGTGTAGTACTTTGTGTGTCCTCCGGAGGCAGAAGCTATACACCCATGGTCTGGGTCTCCCATAAGGAACGATGAAGAAACGTCCGTCACTTTTTTCGGACAAACTTCTGATTATTTTTTTAACCCCTTAGATAAAAGTAAACCTATTCATGTTTGGTGTCTACAAACTTGCAGTAACCTCAGGCATCACAGCAGCACATCAGGTTTACCATATAGTGAACACAGTGAATAAAATGTCTCAAAAACAATAGAGCAATCACACTTTTTTTTGCAATTTCTCCACATTTGGAATTTTTTTGCCATTTTACAGTACACTGCATGGTAAAACTCACGGTTTCATTTAAAATTACAGCTCATTCTGCAAAAATTGAGCCCTCACATGACCATATTGACTGAAAAATAAAAAAGTTACGTCTGTCAGAAGAATGGCAAACACCCCACAAATACCGGAAAGTGTAAAGTCGGTCGGTCGTGAAGGGGTTAACCTTTCCTCGCGCCTGCTCATTATAGTACTTTGATCAGCAGGGCAGATGAATGCGCCTGCGCAGGACCGCAATGTCGGCTCGTGTGGATGACGTAGACACATCATCCACACCGGACTAGGAAGAAGGAGGCCGAAGATCGCAGCAGAGAGGATGCGTCAGACCTGAAAGAGGAGGCACCGCACTGGAGAGCTGCGACACCCATTGGACTGGACCCACCCTAGGTGAGTATTATAAAAGTACTTTTTCCGTTTTACAGAGCGGCCTAGGCTCTTATATACAGTATTTTGGAATGCTGTATATAAGAACTCAGTGGTATTGGACACAGCTTGTAGTCCCCAAATCTGGTGACAGATTCCCATTAAAAAATCGGAAGGAACACAAACTTACACAATAAATCACCAACATATTTGTGCTTCTAAGGGCGTGATTTATTACGCCCAGTCTCCATGCCAGAAAATCTACATAGGAATGACCACAAGCGACTTAACCTCTTACAGACATTGGACGTACTGGGTACATCGTAGATAATGGCGGTGTAATCATCGTCGGCTGCTGCTGCAGTAAACCGGCACCGATTTCCGCACATATATGCTGATCTGAACAGCAGACATGTGTAGCTTACAAGCAAAGGTAGATCCACGATTCACCCATGCCTTTTAATCCCTTAGACCGCGCTGTCAAATACTGACAGCGCAATGTAAATGGCCATGGCAGGGAAATTTCCTTTCCTCGACGCCATCGGAGTCCCCGTGATGCGATCACGGGAAGCCGATGGTTGCCATGGTAGCACAGGGTTATGTCATGACTCATGTCGCTATCATGACTCACATCCTGTTACAGCCGGCTGGTTGTAACAGGACAGCAGCATTTCAGCTGATCAGAGCTCTGCCGCTCTGATCAGCAGAAATGAACAAGCGATCAGACAGCTAATCCTTACCCCTAGGGGGACTATTAAAATAAAAAAAGTTTAAAAAAAAGTTTTAAAGAATTAAAAAAAAACAACTAAAAATTTAAATCACTCCCCATTCGCCCCACTAAAAATCAAAGGGTTAAAAAAATAAAAAATATACACTCATTTGGTAATACAGAGTTCAGAAATGCCCAGTCTATCAAAATATAAAATGAATTAATATGATCGGTAGACGGCGTAGCTGTAACAAAGAAGGGAATTTTGTTTACTTACCGTAAATTCCTTTTCTTCTAGCTCCTATTGGGAGACCCAGACAATTGGGGTGTATAGCTTCTGCCTCCGGAGGCCACACAAAGTATTACACTTTAAAAAGTGTAACCCCTCCCCTCTGCCTATACACCCTCCTGTGCATCACGGGCCCATCAGTTTTGGTGCCAAAGCAGGAAGGAGGAAACTTATAAATTGGTCTAAGGTAAATTCAATCCGAAGGATGTTCGGAGAACTGAAACCATGAACCAAAAGAACAATTCAACATGAACAACATGTGTACACAAAAGAACAAACAGCCCGAAGGGAACAGGGGCGGGTGCTGGGTCTCCCAATAGGAGCTAGAAGAAAAGGAATTTACGGTAAGTAAACAAAATTCCCTTCTTCTTTGTCGCTCCATTGGGAGACCCAGACAATTGGGACGTCCAAAAGCAGTCCCTGGGTGGGTAAAAGAATACCTCGATAAAAAGAGCTGAAACAACGGCCCCCTCTTACAGGTGGGCAACCGCCGCCTGAAGGACTCGCCTACCTAGGCTGGCATCTGCCGAAGCATAGGCATGCACCTGATAGTGTTTTGTGAAAGTGTGCAGACTCGACCAGGTAGCCGCCTGACACACCTGCTGAGCCGTAGCCTGGTGCCGCAATGCCCAGGATGCACCCACGGCTCTGGTAGAATGGGCTTTCAGCCCTGAAGGAATCAAAAGCCCAGAAGAACGGTAGGCTTCAAAAATCGGTTCCTTGATCCACCGAGCCAAGGTTGACTTGGAAGCCTGCGACCCCTTACGCTGGCCAGCGACAAGGACAAAAAGCGCATCAGAACGGCGCAATGGCGCCGTGCGAGACACGTAGATCCGGAGAGCCCTCACTAGATCTAACAAATGCAAATCCTTTTCACATTGGTGAACTGGATGAGGGCAAAATGAAGGTAAGGAGATATCCTGATTGAGATGAAAAGGGGATACCACCTTAGGGAGAAATTCCGGGACAGGACGCAGAACCACCTTATCCTGGTGAAATACCAGGAAAGGGGCTTTGCATGACAGCGCTGCAAGCTCTGACACTCTTCGGAGTGATGTAACCGCCACTAGAAATGCCACCTTCTGCGAAAGACGTGATAGAGAGACATCCCGCAGCGGCTCAAAAGGTGGTTACAACGCTACAACGGATGCCATGACCTTGGTGAAGACCCGTGGGGCTGTCGCCAGGCCGAAAGGCAGTGCCACAAACTGAAGGTGTTCGTCCCCAATGGCGAAACGCAAGAAGCGTTGATGCTCTGGAGCGATCGGCACATGGAGATAGGCGTCTTTGATGTCGATTGATGCTAGGAAGTCTCCTTGGGACATCGAAGTGATGACCGATCGGAGGGATTCCATGCGAAACCGCCTGGTTCTCACATGTCTGTTGAGCAATTTGAGGTCCAAAACGGGACGGAATGAGCCGTCCTTTTTTGGCACCACGAACAGGTTGGAGTAAAAACCGCGACCGCGTTCCTGAAGGGGAACGGGGATCAGCACTCCTTCTGACTTCAGAGTGTCCACCGCCTGAAAAAGCGCAACGGTTCGCTCGGGGGGCGGAGATGTTCTGAAAAAGCGAGTCAGAGGACGAGAGCTGAACTCTATCCTGTAACCGTGAGACAGAATGTCTCTCACCCATCAGTCTTGGACATGTGGCCACCAGGCGTCGCAAAAGCGGGAGAGCCTGCCACCGACCGAGGATGCGGTTTGGGGCAGCCGAGAGTCATGAGGAGGCTGCCTTGGAGACGGTGCCTCCGGCGGTCTTTGGAGGACGTGACTTAGACCGCCATGCAGAAGAGTTTCTCTGGCTCTTCTGTGGCCTGTTGGACGAGGAGGATTGGGATCTGGCTGAGGGCCGAAAGGACCGAAACCTCGCTTGAACTTTCCGTTGCTGAGGTCTGTTTGGTTTGGGCTGGGGCAAGGACGAGTCCTTTCCCTTGGATTGCTTAATAATTTCATCCAATCGCTCGCCAAACAGTCGGTCGCCAGAAAACGGCAAACCGGTCAAGAACTTTTTGGAAGCAGAGTCTGCCTTCCATTCGCGTAGCCACATGGCCCTGCGGACTGCCACAGAATTGGCGGATGCTACCCCTGTACGGCTAGACGAGTCCAGGACAGCATTCATGGCGTAGGATGCAAATACTGACGCCTGAGAGGTCAAAGATGCTACTTGTGGCGCAGCGGTACGGGTGACCGCATTAATCTCAGACAGACAAGCTGAGATAGCCTGGAGTGCCCACACTGCTGCAAAGGCTGGGGCAAAAGACGCGCCTATGGCTTCATAGATGGATTTGAGTAGGAGCTCTATCTGCCTGTCCGTGGCATCCTTGAGCGATGCACCGTCAGCCACTGCTACTACGGATCTAGCCGCCAGTCTAGAGACTGGAGGATCCACCTTGGGACATTGAGCCCAACCCTTAACCACGTCAGAGGGGAAGGGGTAACGTGTGTCATTAAGGCGTTTAGTAAAGCACTTGTCCGGGAAAGCCCTGTGCTTCTGGACAGCATCTCTAAAGTTAGAGTGATCGAAGAAAGCACTCCGTGTACGTTTAGGAAACCTAAACTGGTGTTTCTCCTGTTGTGAAGCCGACTCCTCTACAAGCGGAGTTGGAGGAGAAAGATCTAGCACCTGGTTGATGGACGCTATAAGGTCATTTACTATGGCGTCCCCTTCAGGTGTATCAAGATTGAGAGCAACGTCAGGGTCAGAGTCCTGGGCTGCGACCTCCGTCTCATCCTCTATGGAATCCTCAAGCTGAGACCCCGAACAGCGTGATGAAGTCGGGGAAGATTCTAAGCGAGCCCGCTTAGCTGGTCTGGGACTGCGGTCCGTGCCGGAGTCCTCCACGTAATAACTAGAGGCCACACCAGGAGCACGCTTCGTCGCAGACCGAGAGGGGCCTGGGGGTGATCCCGCAGTGCCCGGGGCCTGTGTAAGGGCCGGTCTGGACTGCAAAGCCTCTAGAAACTTAGCAGACCATTTATCCATAGACTGAGTCATGGAATGTGAAAGCGACTCAGAGAGTTTGTCAGCTAAAACGGCAAACTCTGTCCCTGCTATCTGGACAGGGGGAGCTGGCAGTTCTACCTGGGCCGAGGGACCCCCTAGTGTCTCAGGCTCCGGCTGAGCGAGTGCCCCAGTGCCCGAGCATTGCTCACAGTGAGGGTAGGTGGAACCTGCAGGTAGCATAGCCGCGCAAGAGGTACAGGTAGCAAAATAACCCTGTGTCTTGGCACCCTTGCTCCTTGTGAACGACATGCTGTTGTCTCCCAGGAGCGTGATCACTGAGGGTATATAGCCACAAGCTAATGGTACAGCCGAACCGGAAAATGTATACAAATATAATGTATCTATATACAGTTCAGCACTCTAGGGGGACCAGCACCGGGTGACCGGTGTGGCTTACCGACCGCTCCAGCGGTGTGTGGCCACCAGATTCCCTGCCTCGGGTCTCCCAGAGCTGCTGCCAGAAGTCCTCCACCGGCAGAATGTGTTAAAACATGGCTGTCGGCGTTCACAGGGGAGGAGGGAGCCGTGGGCGTAACTTACAAAAGTGCGGGAATCTGGTGCCCCAGAGTGATTAGTGAGGGGGGAGGAGGACAGCTACGTGTGCTCCAGCCCTCACTGTCGGCGTCAGACCGACCGTCCCGCCCTTACCCCTGACTGGCAGGCCCGGGGGCGGGAGTTTAATGCACTAGGCCGCAAAAGCCGGGGACTAAAGTAAAAACCGCGGCCGGCAAGCAGGCACGGTCGGCGCGGTAGTCCCGGTCAAAAATCAACACCGCAGTCGCTGCAGCGTCTGAGGCCAAGGTGCTCCATGCGCTGTCCCAAAGGGGACACAGAGTACCTGTAGATGCAGGGCCCTGTCCCTGACGATACTCAGTCTCCTGTCCAGCAGATTCCCCCAGGGGCTGTGGAGGGAGCCCGGTCCCAGTGCCTGGATGACCGGTTATGGATCCCACTTCACCCAGAGCCCCTAAGGGATGGGGAAGGAAAACGGCATGTGGGCTCCAGCCTGTGTAGCCGCAATGGGTACCTCAACCTTAACAACACCGCCGACTCAGTGGGGTGAGAAGGAAGCATGCCGGGGGCCCTGTTAGGGGCCCTCTTTTCTTCCATCCGATATAATCAGCAGCTGCTGCTGACTAAAATGTGGAGCATTGTGTGAATGTGTGCCTCCTTCAACACAAAGCATAAAAACTGATGGGCCCGTGATGCACGGGAGGGTGTATAGGCAGAGGGGAGGGGTTACACTTTTTAAAGTGTAATACTTTGTGTGGCCTCCGGAGGCAGAAGCTATACACCCCAATTGTCTGGGTCTCCCAATGGAGCGACAAAGAAAATTCCAACCGGCAAAAGTTAAGTTTTTTGGTCTTCGCAAATTTTGAGCAAAATGCAATACCAGGGAGTCAAAACGCAGCATCTGCGAAAAAATGGTTCAGCTAAAAATGCAAACAAATAAGCCATTAGTGAGCTCCATATCCCGAAAAATGGGAACACTATAAGTTGCAGAAAATGGCGCTGAAAGTGCTCCAATTTTTTAGACAAACCTTTTTTTAACCCCTTAGATAAAAGTAAACCTAAACATGTTTGGTATCAACGAACTCATACCAACCTGAAGTATCACACCCACCCATCAGTTTTACCATAAAGTGAACACGGTGAATAAAGTACCCCATAAACCATTGTCCAATCACACTTTTTTGTAATTTTTCCGCACGTGGAAATTTTTTGCTGTTTTCCAGTACCATATATGTTAAAACTCATGGTTTCACTTAAAAGACCAATACGTCCCGCAAAAAACAAGCCCTCTTATGGCAAGATTGACGGGAAAAATAAAAAAGTTACGACTCTCGGAAAAAGGGGAGCAAAAAACAAAAACGGAAAAATCGTCCAGGGGTTAGGGGGTTAAAGGTGTGAGTCCGTGAGCGCATCAGGGACATTGAGAAAACAAAGACTCTGCATGAGACGGAACACCTAAAATCCCTACCAAAACATTTCCAATTGTACCATAAATCTGACTCAAGCAAATTAATTATAAAGGCCATAGATCAGAGGTTAGAGGTGGTAACCTTTTTAAGGCCCTTGCGCAACTTGAGTCACTTTATTTATAGATTGGACACAAGGACTCCTATTGGGCTCAATGAGAGCTTTGGCTGCTTTCTTTAATTGGGTATTTTTATGTGGTGTGAGAATGGGACTGTTTGTGTTAAAATTATTTTTAATAGTTTTTTTTATCCATAATTTAGAGGTCTGTATATGCTAAAACCATACCTGTGGTGGTCTGCAAATTTTGAGGTACTTCACGCGACCCGCTCAGTAACTTAGATGTTGATTTTGATTGGGTCTTTTCCCTGAATGAAGTGCCTATGAGAAAATAAGAAAAAAGATTATTATCTAAGAAAAGTGGAGAACAACATTGTACAACAATTTAATTATAGTTTGGATACAACTAATATTTAATACATTTACTCAATAATTTAGTTTCTTGCATTTCTTGATTTTGCTTGCCTAATGGCATGTCATTTTTAATTTTGAATATCATATTTCTGTTTACACAACTACATAAACACCATGCACTTTTTTGTTTGTCTATTGATTAGTGATGGACAGACCCGGACTGTAAAATTTAGGATCCGAGCGATTTTAAAAATACCCGAGTACCGGACCCGGGCCTGGAGTTCTCAGGGAACTCCGGATAATGATCCGGAACCTTTGGAAATAAAAAATAAATAAAGGAAAATTAAATAAAATAAGATTAAAGCAGGCGCGTTATAACAATAGCAGCCCACAGCCACCCAGGATTGTCACATCCATTATATGTGACAATCCTGGCACTTTACCCGGCTCTTCCCGATTGCACTGGTGCGGTGGCAATCAGGCTAATAAGGGGTTAATAACTGCTCACAGCTGCCACTAAGCTCTAGATTAGTAATGGCAGGGTCTATGAAAACCCTACCCCCATTACTAATCTGGAAGTGAAAAGAAATAAACACAAACACAAAATAAGATAAAAACAATACCCTATTTCACTCCTTTATTAACCCCAAAAACACGCAGGTCTGTGGTAATCCACACGAGGGCCCATGACTATTTCAATTGCCTTTCTACACCGCCATCGGAGGCCCCGTAACGCGATTATGGGAAGCCGATGGTTGCCATGGTAGCACAGGGTTATGTGATGACTCCTGTCGCTATCATGACTCACATCCTGTTACAGCCGGCTGGCTTTAACAGGACAGCAGCATTTCAGCTGATCAGAGCTCTGCCGCTCTGATCAGCAGAAATGAACAAGCGATCAGACGGCTAATCCTTACCCCTAGAGAGACTATTAAAATAAAAATAAGTAAAAAAAAAGTTTTATAGAATTAAAAAAACTACTAAATGTTTAAATCATTCTCCATTCGCCCCACTAAAAATCAAAGGGTTAAAAAAATATACTCATTTGGTATCGCAGAGTTCAGAAATGCCCAGTCTATCAAAATATAAAATGAATCAATTAGATCGGTAGATGGCGTAGCCGTAAAAAAAAATCCAACTGGCAAAGTTACGTTTTTTGGTCTTCGCAAATTTTCAGCAAAATGCAATACCAGGGAGTCAAAACGTAGCATCTGCGCAAAAATGGTACAGCTAAAAATGCAAACAAATAAGCCATCAGTGAGCCCCATATCCCGAAAAATGAGAACACTACAAGTTGCAGAAAATGCCGCAGAAAGTGCTCCAATTTTTTGGACAAACCTTTTTTTAACCCCTTATATAAAAGTAAACCTAAACATGTTTGGTATCAACGAACGCATACCAACCTGAAGTATCACACCCACCCATCAGTTTTACCATACAGTGAACACGGTGAATAAAGTACCCCATAAACCATTGTCCAATCACACTTTTTTGTAATTTTTCCGCACGTGGAAATTTTTTGCTGTTTTCCAGTACCATATATGGTAAAACTCATGGTTTAACTTAAAAGACCAATACGTCCTGCAAAAAACAAGCCCTCTTATGGCAAGATTGACGGGAAAAATAAAAAAGTTATGACTCTCGGAAAAAGGGGAGCAAAAAACAAAAACGGAAAAATCGTCCAGGGGTTAGGGGGTTAAAGGTGGGAGTCCGTGAGCACATCAGGGACATTGAGAAAACAAAGACTCTGCATGAGACGGAACACCTATAAACCCTACCAAAACATTTCCAATTGTACCATGAATCTGACTCAAGCAAATTAAAGGAGTTGTCCGACATTAGCTTACCAAAAAATTTTGAGTTTATCTGTGCTGTATTGTCATATAAAACACCCCTATATTGTTATTTTTTGTTTTCTAACTTTTGTTCCACTTGAATTATCCCTTTATTCTCTGCAGTTCTTTGTTTACATTTTGCTCTAGCAAACTGACCACTTCCTGTGCAAAACCTCAGTTAGAGCTGGCACTGCCCGGCCTCAGTGTCCAGCCCCGTCCCCTGCCCGCCCCCTGCACACACATTCCCTGTCAGTATTCTACCCTAGCACCTGATCTGTTATCACTCTAGCAATGAAAATAACAGCCCAACATCGGGCTCTGTGCCACACACACACACACACACACACACATCGGGCTCTGCGCCACACACATCAGGCTCTGCAACCCTCACCCACACACACACACACACACACGGCGCTCTGTACCGACCTCCCCCTCACCATCGTTCTGTACCGACCCCTACCCCCATAGGGAACACATGTAGGCTACATTCACATGACCGTTCCGTTTTTGCGGTCCGCAAAAAATGGCCAATTTTTTCACGGATACATCCATGTGTCATCCGTGTGCCTTCCGTTTTTTTTGCAGACCGCAAAAAACGGAAGCAGCAAGAAAGATAAATAGATGAGTAGATATAGAGATGAATAGATAGATATAGAGACTGAGAGATAGAGGGATGAATGAATGAACAAAGGGATAGACAGATAGATAGGTAGATAGATGAGAAAGACATATAATGTCCTACCCCTTGCATATTCTAAGCTGGCACCCTTTAGTGACTTTCATGTGGCACTAAAGTGTGCTTAGCCTTGTATTTATCCAAAAAATAAATAAAAAATAATTAAAAAAAAAAACAAACGACAATGGGTCCCCCATACTTTAGTAGCCAGCTAGGGTAAAGCAGATGGCTGCAGCCTGCAAACCACAGCTGGCAGCTTCAGCTTGGCTGGTAATCTAAAACAGAGGGCACCCCATGCTGTTATTTTAAATTAAATAAATAATTTAAAACAAAAAACATGGGGTCCCCCCAAATTGGATCACCAGCCAAGGTAAAGCAGACAGCTGTGGTCTGGTATTCTCAGACTAGGGAGGCCCACTGTTATTGGACACTCCCCAGCCTAAAATTAGCAGGCCACAGCCGCCCCAGAAGTGGCACATCCATTAGATGTGCCAACCCTGGTGCTTCGCCCCAACTCATCCCGTGCCCTGGTGCGGTGGCAAACGGGGTAATATATGGGGTTGATGCCAAATGTGTAATGTCACCTGGCATCAAGCACTGGGATTAGTGATGTCACGCGTCTATCAGATATCCGACATCAGAAACCCAGTCAGTAATAAAAAAAAAATAGACAACAAAAAAAAAAGTTTTATTTGAAAATACACTCATCAAAACATTCCCTCATTCACCAATTTATTCAAAAGAAAAACAAATCCAGGTCCAGCATAATCCAATAAGGGGGTCCCATGACAATCCATACCATAGTCAATGTCCCAGTCAATGAAGAACAGAATGTTCCTCATTGGCTGGGAGAGTAATGCAGTGACCTGAGCTAACATCAATAGCCCAGGTCACTGCAGGGGATGCCGAGCGCTGCTGTCAGGAGGTTAAATGAAATCATTACCTGCGGTGACGATCTTCGCTTCACTCCTGTCAGCGCTGTCCCTGACTTCTATGCCCGCCGCGTTCTCAGCATTATCGCCCGAGACGTCACCGCTAGTGACGTGAGAACGCAGCGGCATAGAAGCCAGTGACAGCGCTGACAGGAGTGAAGCGAAGATTGTCACAGCAGGCAATGATGTCATCTAACATCCTGATGGCAGCGCTCGTTATCCCCGCGGCTGCCTGCGCTGCAATGTGAGAGGCTGCTGAGCCTGCAATGAAGGCAGCCGCGGAGTATATCCTACAAGACTCAGTAGGAACACTGAAAAGCAGCAGATCCAAATGACAACCCCACTGGCATAACAATACAACAACCTGCAACCTCACGCTCCCTTTCTGAAGTAGAACAACAACTCCCAGCATACCCACACAACCCATCGGTATGCACCAAAGCGCACATTGCAGCTTTTTTTTTTTTTGCTGCGTTTTTGTGGTGACTACAGATGCAGCATGTCAATTCTTTCTGTGTGTTTGAGCCCTTCCAGTCAATAGAATTGACTTTAAAAATACACTGGGCAAAAACGCAAAAAAATGCACGCCAGGGGTATGTTTTTTGGGACCAAAACCGTGCATCTTTGTGGTCTCCACAAAGATGCAGCATGCGCACATGGCAAATTGCTGCCCGTTAGTGTTTCCACACATTAGGAAATCCCTTTCATGACCCCCATAAAGTATGATCCCAACAAAAGTGCCCCCCAAACACTGTATGATACACCCAAAGTGAATTCCTGCACAGTACCCTCCACGCACAGTTTGATGATTCTACATCACCTCCCACCCAGCAAAGCATAATACACCCACAACAACCCCAACACAGTACGATGGCCCCAACACAGCCCTTCATACAGTAGAATGGCCCCTTTATATTCTATAACGGTCTGCACACAGTATAATGGGCCCCACATAGCCTTCCAAATAGTATAATGGCTACCATATAGGCCTTTAAACAGAATGAGGCTATGTGCGCACGCTGCATCTTTGTGGTGACCACAAAGATTCATGTTTTTAGGCCCAAAAAAACGCACTCTCGGCATGTATTATTTGCCACGTTTTACTGCGTTTTTGCTCAGTGTGTTTTTTAAGTCATCTATTGATTGGAAGAGCTCAAAAACCGCAGGAAAAAATGCAGTAAGAATTGACATGCTGCATCTTTGTGGTCACCACAAAGATGCAGCCAAAAAAAAGCTGCAAAGTGTGAACAGAAAAACTGAAATCACATAGACTTTTCTGGGAAGGAAATGCAGGAAGTTTTGTTACCAAAACTGCACTCAAAAAACGCAGTGTGCATACAAGGCCTGTTACCCACACAGCCCTCCAGTGGTGCCCCTATAGCAATCAAAAATGTATAATGGCCTACATATAATAATAATATATAATATTTATTCATTTATATAGCGCTATTAATTCCACAGCGCTTTACATACATTGGCAACACTGTCCCCATTGGACTGCAATGTGAGAGGCTGCTGAGCCTGCAATGAAGGCAGCCGCGGGGCTGGAGCGGGTACACAGACTGCACGGGCACTCCTGCTATTCTGAGCAGGGGGCCTGGTGCTGACGTTGACACCGTGGGCGGGGAGAGTACGGGGTGCGGAGGAATGTGTGGGAGGGTGCAGGGAAGAGGTGCGGGGACCCCACGCACTGTACTCGCCCAACAGGGCGGCAACATGCTGTTCTAGATTTGCATGTCAACATGGTCCTGCCCATGTTGACATGAAATGACCGGAAGCAGCAAAATCGCGGCAGGAGCGATCACATGACCGCTCTGAGCCGGGGGAGAAAGGCTGACAGCAGGGCAGGTAAGTGATCACTAGCTACTTACCTGCCCCAATGTAGCCCAATAGGGTAATAATGAAGAAAAGTCAAAATAAGCCGGATAACCCCTTTAATTATAAAGGCCATAGATCAGAGGTTAGAGGTGGTAACCTATTTAAGGCCCTTGCGCAACTTGAGTCATTGGATTTATAGATTGGACACAAGGACTACTATTGGGCTCAATGAGAGCTTTGACTGCTTTCTTTAATTGGGTATTTTTATGTGGTGTGAGAATGGGACTGTTTGTGTTAAATTATTTTTTAATTGTTTCTTTTTCTTTTTATCCATAATTTAGAGATCTGTATATGCTAAAACCATACCTGAGGTGGTCTGCAAATTTTGAGGTACTTCACGCGACCCGCTCAGTGACTTAGATGTTGACTTTGATTGGGTCTTTTCCCTGAATGAAGTGCCTATGAGAAAATAAGAAAAACGATTATTATCTAAGAAAAGTGGAGAAAAACATTGTACAACAATTTAATCATAGTTAGGATACAACTAATATTTATAACATTTACTCAATAATTTAGTTTTTTGCATTTCTTGATTTTGCTTGCCTTATGGCATGTCATTTTTAATTTTGCATATAATATTTCTGTTTACACAACAACATGAACACTATGCACTTTTTTGTTTGTCTATTGATTAGTGATGGACAGACCCGGACTGTAAAATTTAGAATCCGAGAGGTTTTAAAAATACCCGAATACTGGACCCGGGCCTGGAGTTCTCAGGGAACTCCGGATAAAGATCCGGAACCTTTGGAAATAAAAAATAAAAAAAGGAAAAATAAAGAAAATAAGAATAAAGCAGGCGCGTTATAACAATAGCAGCCCACAGCCCACAGCCACTCAGGATTGTCACATCCATTAGATGTGACAATCCTGGCACTCTACCCGATTCTTCCCGATTCCCCTGGTGCGGTGGCAATCAGGCTAATAAGGGGTTAATAACAGCTCACATCTGCCACTAAGCCCTAGATTAGCAATGGCAGGGTCTATGAAAACCCTACCCCCATTACTAATCTGTAAGTGAAAATAAATAAACACAAACACAAAATAAGATAAAAGAAGGGAATTTTGTTACTTACCGTAAATTCCTTTTCTTCTAGCTCTTATTGGGAGACCCAGACGATTGGGGTATAGCTACTGCCTCCGGAGGCCACACAAAGCACTACACTAAAAAGTGCAAGGCCCCTCCCCTTCTGGCTATACCCCCCCGTGGTATCACGGGTTCTCCAGTTTTAGTGCCAAAGCAAGAAGGAGGAAAGCCAATAACTGGTTTAAACAAATTAACTCCGAGTAACATCGGAGAACTGAAAAACCGTTCAACATGAACAACATGTCTACCCGCAAACAACAAAAACATCCCGAAGGACAACAGGGCGGGTGCTGGGTCTCCCAATAAGAGCTAGAAGAAAAGGAATTTACGGTAAGTAACAAAATTCCCTTCTTCTTCAGCGCTCTATTGGGAGACCCAGACGATTGGGACGTCCAAAAGCTGTCCCTGGGTGGGTAAAGAAATACCTCATGTTAGGGCTGCAAAACAGCCCTCCCCTACGGGGGTGTCACTGCCGCCTGCAGGACTCTTCTACCTAAGCTGGCATCCGCCGAAGCATAGGTATGCACCTGATAATGCTTGGTGAAAGTGTGCAGACTGGACTAGGTAGCTGCCTGGTACACTTGTTGAGCCGAAGCCTGGTGTCGTAATGCCCAGGACGCACCCACGGCTCTGGTTGAGTGGGCTTTTAGCCCTGAAGGAACCGGAAGCCCCGCAGAACGGTAGGCCTCTAGAATTGGTTCTTTGATCCATTGAGCCAGGGTGGCTTTAGAAGCCTGCAACCCCTTGCGCGGACCAGCGACAAGGACAAAAAATGCATCGGAACGGCGCATGGGCGCCGTGCGGGAAATGTAGAGTCTGAGTGCTCTCACCAGATCTAACAAACGTAAGTCCTTTTCATACCGGTGAACCGGATGAGGACAAAAGGAAGGCAAGGATATATCCTGATTAAGATGAAATGAGGATACGACCTTAGGGAGAAACTCCGGAATGGGGCGCAGCACTACCTTGTCCTGGTGGAACACCAGGAAGGGAGCCTTGGATGACAGAGCTGCCAGCTCAGACACTCGCCGAAGCGATGTGATCGCAACGAGAAACGCCACCTTCTGTGACAGGCGAGAAAGGAAACTTCCTTCAGAGGCTCGAAAGGCGGCTTCTGGAGAGCAACTAATACCCTGTTGAGATCCCATGGATCTAACGGCCGCTTGTACGGGGGTACGATATGACAGACCCCCTGTAGGAACGTGCGCACCTTAGAAAGACGTGCTAGACGCTTCTGAAAAAACACGGATAGTGCCGAGACTTCCCCCTCAAGGAAGCCGAGCGACAAGCCCTTTTCTAACCCCGATTGCAGGAAGGAAAGAAAAGTGGGCAATGCAAATGGCCAGGGAGACACTCCCTGAGCCGAGCACCAGGTTAAGAAAATCTTCCACGTTCTGTGGTAGATCTTAGCAGAGGTGGACTTCCTAGCCTGTTTCATGGTGGCAACGACCCCTTGGGATAATCCTGAAGACGCTAGGATCCAGGACTCAATGGCCACACAGTCAGGTTCAGGGCCGCAGAATTCCGATGGAAAAACGGCCCTTGGGACAGTAAGTCTGGCCAGCCTGGTAGTGACCACGGTCGGCCGACCGTGAGATGCCACAGATCCGGGTACCACGATCTCCTCGGCCAGTCTGGGGCGACGAGTATGACGCGGCTGCAATCGGATCTGATTTTTTGCGCAGTACTCTGGGCAAGAGTGCCAGAGGTGGAAACACATATGTGAGCTGGAACTGCGACCAATCTTGCACTAAGGCGTCTGCCGCCAGAGCTCTGTGATCGCGCGATCGTGCCATAAATGCCGGGACCTTGTTGTTGTGCCGAGACGCCATTAGGTCGACGTCCGGCACCCCCCAGCGGCGACAGATTTCCTGAAACACGTCCGGGTGAAGGGACCATTCCCCTGCGTCCATACCCTGGCGACTGGGGAAGTCTGCTTCCCAGTTTTCTACGCCCGGGATGTGAACTGCGGATATGGTGGATGCTGTGTCCTCCACCCACATGAGGATTCGCCGGACTTCCTGGAAGGCTTGCTGACTGCGCGTCCCTCCTTGGTGGTTGATGTATGCCACCGCTGTGGAGTTGTCCGACTGGATTCGGATCTGCTCTCTTTCTAGCCACTGCTGGAAAGCTAGTAGGGTAAGATACCCTGCCCCGATTTCCAGAACATTGATCTGAAGGGTGGACTCCTGCTGAGTCCACGTCCCCTGAGCCCTGTGGCGGAGACAAACTGCTCCCCACCCTGACAGACTCGTATCTGTCGTGACCACTGCCCAGGATGGGGGTAGGAAGGATCTTCACTGTGACAATGAGGTGGGAATAAGCCACCATTGCAGAGAGTCCTTGGCCGTCTGGGAAAGGGAGACTTTCCTGTCCAGGGAGGTTGACTGCCCGTCCCATTGGCGGAGAATGTCCCCTTGCAGTTGGCGCAGATGAAACTGCGCAAAGGGAACTGCCTCCATGGCTGCCACCATCTTCCCTAGGAAGTGCATGAGGCGCCTTAAGGGGTGCGACTGGCCTTGAAGGAGAGACTGCACCTCTGTTTGCAGTGAACGCTGCTTGTTCAGCGGAAGCTTCACTATCGCTGATAGAGTGTGAACTCCATGCCGAGATACGTTAGTGATTGAGTCGGTGACCGATTTGACCTTGCCAAATTGATGATCCACCCGAAAGTCTGGAGAGTCTCCAGCGTAACATTCAGGCTGCGTTGTCATGCCTCGAGGGAGGGTGCTTTGACGAGTAGATCGTCCAAGTAAGGGATCACCGGGTGTCCCTGAGAGTGCAAGACTGCTACCACTGCTGCCATGACCTTGGTGAACACCCGTGGGGCTGTCGCCAGACCGAATGGCAGAGCTACGAACTGAAGATGGTCGTCTCCTATCACAAAACGTAGAAAACGTTGGTGCTCCGTAGCAATTGGCACGTGGAGATAGGCATCTTTGATGTCTGTTGAGGCAAGGAAGTCTCCTCGAGACATTGAGGTAATGACGGATCGGAGGGATTCCATCCGGAACCGCCTGGCGTTCGCATGCTTATTGAGCAGTTTTAGGTCCAGAACAGGACGGAAGGAGCCGTCCTTTTTTGGAGCCACAAAGAGATTGGAGTACAAACCCTCGCCCTCGTTCCTGAGGGGGGACAGAGATCACCACTCCTTCTGCTCTTAGAGCGTCCACCGCCTGCAGCAGGGCATCTGCTCGGTGGGGAGGTGGGGCCGTTCTGAAGAATGGAGTCGGAGGACGAGAACAGAACACTGTCCTGTGCACGTGAGCACAATGTCCGTCACCCACCGGTCTGTGACCTGTGGCAGCTAAATGTCGCCAAAGGCGGGGAAGTCTGCCATCAACCGCGGATGCGGAGAGAGAGAGAGAGCTGAGAGTCATGAGGAGACCGCCTTGGTAGCGGTTCCTCCGGCTGCCTTCCTTGGGCGTGATTGAGCCCGGCCGGAATCTGCGCCCGTCTGAGGTTTTGTAGCCCTTTTGCACGAGGACAATTGGGACCTGCCCGAGCTTGGGAAGGACCGAAACCTCGACTGTACTTTTAGGACAGCATTAATAGGGTAAGTCGCAGTGCAGACATTGCGGAGTTACGGACGCCTCTGCGGTACAGATGTACATGTGCTCAAGGCCAGCTGCGCAAGAACAGCTGAAAAGGTTAGGTTGCCTATACGGCTGTGAATGCCGGAGCAACCGACACGCCGATAGCCTCCTAGACAGATTTCAACCAGAGTCCATCTGTCTGTGAATGGCATCTTTAAGTGAAGCCCCATCTCCAGTGCAACTATGGCTCTAGACGCAAGCCTGGAGATTGGAGAATCCACCTTTGGACCCTGGGTCCAGCGCTTGAACACGTCAGGGGAAAAGGGATAACGTGTATCTTAAAAACGTTTGGAGAAGACGCTTATCTGGTAAGCGTGGTGTTTCTGGACTGCTTCTCTGAAGTCAGCGTGGCCAGAAAAATACTCAATATCCGTTTGAGATACTGAAAAGGGACTTCTCCTGCTGTGAAGCTGACTCCTCCACTGGGGGAGCTGAGGGAGAAAGATCCAACCTTCCATTGATGGACGCTATAGGATCATTCCGTATGGCGTTACCATCCGGTGTATCCGGATTGATAGCGATGTCAGGATCAAAGTCCTGGAGAGCTGCCTTATCATACAGAGAGTCCTCCTGGGACCCCCCCGTTCCAAATGAGGTTGGTCAGGAAGATTGCCCATGGCCTGTCTGGACTGCAAGTCTCTATCTTATGACAATATATCTGTCGAAACTGCAACTCCGTCCCTGTCCTTGGACAGGGATGACAGGTGGTTTCTTTGGCCACGACTAGTAGAGACCCCGGCAGACGAAGTGCTAGAGACCCCGGCAGACGAAGTGCTACAGGGGAGCATGCACACAATGGGACGGTGTCATGAACAGCATCCCATGTAGTAAAAACAGCACTGAAAATCTGTGTTGCTTTTTTGCCGCTGCCGACTAGCCATCTAGAAGTATATAGCCAAGATTGGTGACCGTACAGTGCAATGTATAGCATACAAGCATAAAGTACAAATGAACACTGCAGCACAAGCAATACAAGCAGCATAGAAGCCTGTGCCCTGGCACCTCTGCTCTTCTGCTGCTGTAGACTAGTCATCTAGGGGAATATAGCCCAGAAGAGTGACCATACAGTGCAATGTATAGCATACAAGCACAAGTACAAATGCACACTGCAGCCCATGCAATACAAGCAGCATAGAAAAAAACCTGTGCCCCAGCACCCTTGGTTTTCTGCTGCTGTAGTCTAGCCATTCCAGGAGAATATAGCTAAGACTAGCGACTGTACAGTGCAGTGTATAGCATACAAGCATAAACACAAATGAACACTTCAGTACGTGCAATACAAGCAGCCTAGAAAGCCTGTGCCTTAGCACACCTGCTTTCCTGCTGCTGATGTGTCGCTCTCCAAGCGGGCATATAGCGACCTATGCAGTTAAAATACACATGTACACACTGCAGTATATATTGGGGTCAGCACTATGCGTGCCGCTTACCGCCCGCCTATAAGCGGGTGTATGGTCGCCACCGTCCTGCCTGGTTGCCGAAAGTCCGAGCTCGGACTGCAGTAATGGCTGCCGGCGTCTTCCCCAGCTCGTGTGAGGAGGGGCGGGCCGTGGGCGTGCCCCAAGTCAGAGCGGGAATCCGGCGTCCGACAGTGTGCAGTGAGAGGGCTGGAGCATGTAAATAAGGCTCCAGCCCTCGGCGCTGCTGATTGCTCAGCGTCTGTCCCCTTCCCTGAGTGACAGGGAGGGGGCGGGAACGAAGCGGCACTAGGCCGCAGAAGCCGGGGACTGGATTTATAAGCGCCGCCGCCGTAAAAGCGCGGTCGGCGCCCAGTCCCCGGCGAACTACAAGTCCCAGCCGCGCCGCCGCTCCCGGAGCGTCCGGCGCGGTAGTTCCCAATACACAAAGTCACTCAGCAAAGCTGCAGTGACTGTAACCCTTTACTGTCCCCGGCGCACTAGCACACCCAGCAAGTCTGGAGTGTGCTGTGCCTGTGTGTACGGGGACACAGAGTACCTGTAATGGTGCAGGGCCATGTCCCTGAACGGTACTCCAGCTCCGTATCCAGCAGGTTCAAATGGGTCTGTGGATGGAGCCCGGCGTCAGAGCTTTGAGGCCGGCAGGATCCCACTTCCTCAGAGCCCCCCAGGGGGATGTGGAAGGAAAGCAGCATGTGGGCTCCAGCCTCCGTACCAGCAATAGGTACCTCAACCTTACAACACCATCAACGGGTGAGAAGGGAGCATGCTGGGGGCCCTATATGGGCCCTCTTTTCTTCCATCCGAAATGGTCAGCAGCTACTGCTGACTAAAATCTGTGGAGCTATGCATGGATGTCTGACCTCCTTCGCACAAAGCTTGAAAACTGGAGAACCCGTGATACCACGGGGGGGTATAGCCAGAAGGGGAGGGGCCTTGCACTTTTTAGTGTAGTGCTTTGTGTGGCCTCCGGAGGCAGTAGCTATACCCCAATCGTCTGGGTCTCCCAATAGAGCGCTGAAGAAACAACACCCTCTTTCACTCCTTTATTAACCCCAAAAACACCCAGGTCTGATGTCATCCACACGAGGTCCCATAACGATTCCAGATCTGCTACATCTGAAGTGACAGTGCGTGGGCATAGAATATGACCACCCGCTATGATCTTAAGGCAGAGAATGAGTCGCAGCGATGTGTGGTGACGTAACTTAGGTTATTTGCGGTCACAGCTGGAGCTGCCCATTGTCATCCACCTATGATCGCAGGTAACCTGACCTCAGGTGACCTCATTGAACTGAGTGACCACTACTATCCATAAAAGTGGCGTAATACTTTGGCAAAATTACTCCCAGAAATAAAATGTGAGTCAGAAATACATTCAGGCATCTTCCGCATGCTGTTGCCATTCAGTTTCAACAATTTTCCATCCATTGCAATATTTTTACAGCCCTCGCAGGCCTATTTCCAACGTCCTCTGGAAAATTATTCGAGTTTCCCATTGACTTGGATTGGGTTCGTTATTCGGTATGAATACACAAATGTAGAAATTATTGGATTTGAACAATCCGAACCCGAATATTTTAGCATTCGCCCATATCTAGTCATCACTAATGATAATTTTAAGGATGTCTAAAACTGATCAACTGGGAAAAGGTTGTTGCATTACTCGTAAATCAAATGCCATGTCCTTCTTCAATTTGTCCAATTATTAATACCAGGTTTTGGTTAAAATGAGGCTACCATTTCAAGGTTAATTTTTCATCAAGGAGAAACTACGCTGAAAATCTATCTTTTGAATCATGTGCATTGAATATTTTTTTGGTATGGTATCAGAGGACTCAGAAGGAAAAATGTATGTAACAAAATTAAAACATTGTCGTCCATTTGGCTTACCCCTAATCTATTAATTTTACACTAGGTGGTAAGATAGATGACATCTTTATTATCTGGAGGGGTACCGGTCCTGAACTGCAGAGCTTCATGACTTGGTTGAACAATAACCCATATAACATCAAACTAACCTATAAGGCAGATCGGGAGGCAATTGTTTTTCTGGACTATAATATAAAAATGGGGTACCAGACAGAAAAGGGTTCTCCACGGGTACAATTATTATCAACAAGCAAGAGGGAAGAATCTTTTGCCTCACAGATACATTTCATCTCCAAGTTAACAGTCAGAGGGGGGCGATCAGGCAGATCTTGAACAAACACTGGTCGTTACTGAAGACCGACTAGAGTTTGAACGACGTTTTACTCATCGCCCACTCTTACCTGTTAGAAGGGGGAAAAGCCTAAAGGATATGCTGGTGAAGAACCATTACGTACCTAGGGTGGTATCTCGCATTGAGAAAGGGAGTCCCAAATTTGGTTGTTTTCCTTTTGTCTGCCCAGAGATGTTGTCAGCTTGGGATGGACCTAAAGAGTATAAAATAAAAAGTTACAAATCATGCAGTAAAAGTCACGTTATCTATTATGCAGTATGTGGCTGTAGCCTAATTTATATTGGGTTAACATCAAGGGAACAACGCGTCCGCACGAGGGAACATGTTAGGGACATAATTGCGGTGTGTGATGTTGTGGATCTTGATTCCCTGAGGATGATCCAGAGACATTTCAAGCTGCGCCATGACTGTGGTCCCACAGGATTGAAAATTTGTGGTATCGCAAGGTCCATTTAGAATCTAGGGGTATATATATATACACATATTACTATATGAATTTTGTCTCTGCATGATATAGGGACATTAGAAAATCTTTTAAGGACTATACATGGTCATATTCTTTAGGCTAAGGCTGATTCTCCTTATGTTTGGATGATTTTCTTACCACCCTGGTCGTGCCCTTTCACTTGCCAGTAGTAGATATGGTCTCGTTGGGTGCGCATGTGCGGGGCTGCCTCAGCATGAGTCCCCACCAAGGGAGCTTCCTTAGAAGGATGCATGGGTTAACTGACGTTAGTGGAAGTATTCTTCCGATCCACGCTTCCCCTGGAATGACTGGATGAGGCGGACTCTATGTGCGGCGTCCCACCCCCTGCACGCGCCCAAACAGCGACGATCTCGCCCAAGACACCACATAATAAAACATGCACATTACACTTTCCTCAAGCGAGGAAGCCAGGTGAGAAACGCGTGTCAGGGCTACTCAAAACATCCAGTTATAAGTGCACTTTATAGGTGAGTCCGGATCACGATGATTCATGGCTGTTAGCTCTATCGGTAATAGTAATGGTAGCCTTTGAGGCTTAGGCTGCGTTACATGGGTGATATTAGATTTTTGTGTTGTTATAGCGCCACCAGGTGGCCATCTGTATTAGTACATGCAGTGGTACCTGCAATGTATTTCAATGACCCCGATCCTGCTGTACCGGAAGTCGCCGGATCCTGATAGACAGAATCCTGTTTTTTGTACTGAGCATGCCCAGAAAGCAGCTTGGCATGGTCAATACAGAAATCTCCCTCTCTCTCAGACAGAAGACCAGGATCGTGAAGGGGTGAGAGGGAGTAATAAAGATGGAGTCCCTAAGTGTGTCTGTGTATTTATTTCTAATAAAGTGTCTGTGTATTTTTTTCTAATAAAGTATTTTTTCTGTGTGATGTCTTTTTTTTTAACCCTTTATTGGAGATTCTTAATGGCCGGGTCAAACTTGGCCTGACATTAGCAATCTCAGGCTTTATATATATATATATATTTATATTTAGGTCATATAAGCAGTGGGGGTTAGCAGCCAGTAGCTGCTTGGGTTACCTTAGCAATAGAAAATGCAGCGGGATTCCACACATTTATTTTTTTTACCCCCTAACCCTAGAGTTAGGGTTATGTGTTTGGGGTTTTTGTTTATTTTTTAATGAATTAAAAAAAAAAATACTCATGGGCTACCGAGAACCCGAGCATTTTAGTGCTCACTCATCCCTACTTCTAACCATACAGCCAGCAGATCAAGTAATCTGATCAGCTGACTCCAGTGTTGGCCGATTACTTGTTCTGGGTCCCCCTGCATCCATCGCAGCGTGTGCTGCCTGTGAGGTCAGCTGAATTCGGCCGACACTGGAGTCAGCTGATCTGAACTCTGTTGAACTCCAGCCCGAACACTCTGCGATAGATGCAGGGGGACACAGAACAAGTAATCGGGCAACACTGGAGTCAGCTGATCTGAACTCAGCTGAACTCATGATCACACAGCCCGAACATGGTCACACGTGATCGGCAGCAGGCAGTGATTGCTGTTAACCTGCATCCATCACAGCGTGTGCGGGCTGTGAGATCAGGAGTTCAGCTTATTCCCGATCAGCTGACTCCAGTGCCAGCCGATAAATTCTGTGTTCCCCTTCATCCATCACAAGTAGAAGTAGAAGCATACAATAAAATAACAATTGCGGTTGCATGCGTTGCACATTCAATCCACAGGATCCGGTCATATGCGGTTTGCATCCTGTCAAATGTGAAAGTAGCCTTACAGCTGGAGCAGGAAGAAGAAAGACAAGATGGCAGACTTACTTTGGGAGCTTACAGGAAGAAATCGCACAGACCAATTTTTGGGGCTCCACTCAAGGGGATCTGGGGCTGAGAAAAAAAGGAGACCGTCAGCTGATGATGAAATAGCTAGCAAAGTTATTGATCATTATCTCAAACCCATTGCCTCCTCTCTCTAGTCCGGCATTTCCTCTCTGCGGCGATCGCCATCCTCCTTCTTCTGAGGCCCATGTGCATGACGCGTCGTACATCATGCTCACTAGCTGGCATTGAGGTCCTGCGCAGGCGCACTTTGATCTGCCCTGCTCAAAGCAGATCCATGTATTGTAGTGCATATGCGTAAGAGATCTTTAACCCCTTAACGATCTGGTGGCTATCATGATAGCACAGGGTCATGTGATGACTCCTGTAGCTCACATGACTCAGGTCCTGTAAGAAAAAGCCAAATATTGGCTGTTACAAGAGATGATAATTTCTCCCAGTCTAAATTGTGCTGCTCTGATTGGGATAAATAAATGAGTGATCAGACAGCTGATCCTAATAAGCCCCCCTAGGGGTACTTGTCAAATTTAAAAAAAAATGTAAGAAAAAGTTTTGAAAAAGTAAAAAAAAAAGTAAAAACACCTAAAAGTTTAAATCATCCCTCTTTTGCCCCACTGAAAAATAAAGGGTTAAAAAAAATATATTCACACATTTGGTATCGCTGTCTTCAGCCCGATCTATCAAAATATAAAATCATTTGTTCTGATTTTTAAACGGCGTAGCAGCAAAAAAATTCCAAATGCCAAAATTACGCTTTTTGGTTGCCACAAATCTTAAGCAAAATGCAATAACAGGCAATGAACACATAGCATCTGCGCAAAAATGATACTGTTAAAATTGTCAGCTCGAGATACTAAAAAAAGCCATCACTGAGCCATAGATTTAAAAAAATGAGAACGCTATGGGTCTCAGAAAATGGCGCAAAACGTCTGTCACTTTTTTTCGGACAAACTTCTGATTATTTTTTTAACCCCTTAGATTAAAGTAAACCTATTCATGTTTGGTGTCTACAAACTTGCAGTAACCTCAGGCATCACAGCAGCACATCAGGTTTACCATATAGTGAACACAGTGAATAAAATGTCTCAAAAACAATAGAGCAATCACACTTTTTTTTTGCAATTTCTCCACATTTGGATTTTTTTTGCCATTTTACAGTACACTGCATGGTAAAACTCACAGTTTCATTTAAAATTACAGCTCATTCTGCAAAAAATGAGCCCTCACATGACCATATTGACTGAAAAATAAAAAAGTTACGTCTGTCAGAAGAATGGCAAACCCCCCACAAATACCGAAAAGTGTAAAGTCGGCCGTTCGTGAAGGGGTTAATCTTTCCTCGCGCCTGCACATTACAGTACTTTCATTAGCAGGGCAGATGAATGCGCCTGCGCAGGACCGCAATGTCGGCTCGTGTGGATGACGTAGACACATCATCCACACCGGACTGGGAAGAAGGAGGCCGAAGATCGCAGCAGAGAGGATGCGTCAGACCTGAAAGAGGAGGCACCGCACTGGAGAGCTGCGACACCCATTGGACTGGACCCACCCTAGGTGAGTATTATAAAAGTACTTTTTTCCGTTTTACAGAGCGGCCTAGGCTCTTATATACAGTATTTTGGAATGCTGTATATAAGAACTCAGTGGTATTGGACACAGCTTGTAGTCCCCAAATCTGGTGACAGATTCCCATTAAAAAATCGGAAGGAACACAAACTTACACAATAAATCACCAACATATTTGTGCTTCTAAGGGCGTGATTTATTACGCCCAGTATCCATGCCAGAAAATCTACATAGGAATGACCACAAGAGACTTAACCTCTTACAGACATTGGACGTACTGGGTACATCGTAGATAATGGCGGTGTAATCATCGTCGGCTGCTGCTGCAGTCAACCGGCACCGATTTCCGCACATATATGCTGATCTGAACAGCAGACATGTGTAGCTTACAAGCAAGGGTGGATCCACGAATCACCCATGCCTTTTAATCTTTTAGACCGCGCTGTCAATTACTGACAGCGCAATGTAAATGGCCATGGCAGGGAAATTTCCTTTCCTCTACGCTATCGGAGTCCCCGTGACGCGATCACGGGAAACCGATGGTTGCCATGGTAGCACAGGGTTATGTCATGACTCATGTCGCTATCATGACTCACATCCTGTTACAGCCGGCTGGTTGTAACAGGACAGCAGCATTTCAGCTGATCAGAGCTCTGCCGCTCTGATCAGCAGAAATGAACAAGCGATCAGACAGCTAATCCTTACCCCTAGGGGGACTATTAAAATAAAAAAAGTTTAAAAAAAAGTTTTAAAGAAGTAAAAAAACAACTAAAAATTTAAATCACTCCCCATTCGCCCCACTAAAAATCAAAGGGTTAAAAAAATAATAAATATACACTCATTTGGTATCACAGAGTTCAGAAATGCCCAGTCTATCAAAATCTAAAATGAATTAATATAATCGGTAGACGGCGTAGCCGTACAAAAAAAATTCCAACCGGCAAAGTTAAGTTTTTTGGTCTTCGCAAATTTTGAGCAAGATGCAATACCAGGGAGTCAAAACGTAGCATCTGCGCAAAAATGGTTCGGCTAAAAATGCAAACAAATAAGCCATCAGTGAGCCCCATATCCCGAAAAATGAGAACACTACAAGTTGCAGAAAATGGCGCTGAAAGTGCTCCAATTTTTTGGACAAACCTTTTTTTAACCCCTTAGATAAAAGTAAACCTAAACATGTTTAGTATCAACGAACTCATACCAACCTGAAGTATCACACCCACCCATCAGTTTTACCATAAAGTGAACACGGTGAATAAAGTACCCCATAAACCATTGTCCAATCACACTTTTTTGTAATTTTTCCGCACGTGGAAATTTTTTGCTGTTTTTCAGTACCATATATGTTAAAACTCATGGTTTCACTTAAAAGACCAATACGTCCCGCAAAAAACAAGCCCTCTTATGGCAAGATTGACGGGAAAAATAAAAAAGTTACGACTCTCGGAAAAAGGGGAGCAAAAAACAAAAACGGAAAAATCGTCCAGAGGTTAGGGGGGTTAAAGGTGTGAGTCCGTGAGCACATCAGGGACATTGAGAAAACAAAGACTCTGCATGAGACGGAACACCTAAAATCCCTACCAAAACATTTCCAATTGTACCATAAATCTGACTCAAGCAAATTAATTATAAAGGCCATAGATCAGAGGTTAGAGGTGGTAACCTATTTAAGGCCCTTGCGCAACTTGAGTCACTGGATTTATAGATTGGACACAAGGACTCCTATTGGGCTCAATGAGAGCTTTGGCTGCTTTCTTTAATTGGGTATTTTTATGTGGTGTGAGAATGGGACTGTTTGTGTTAAAATTATTTTTAATAGTTTTTTTATCCATAATTTAGAGGTCTGTATATGCTAAAACCATACCTGTGGTGGTCTGCAAATTTTGAGGTACTTCACTCGACCCGCTCAGTAACTTAGATGTTGATTTTGATTGGGTCTTTTCCCTGAATGAAGTGCCTATGAGAAAATAAGAAAAAAGATTATTATCTAAGAAAAGTGGAGAACAACATTGTACAACAATTTAATTATAGTTTGGATACAACTAATATTTAATACATTTACTCAATAATTTAGTTTTTTGCATTTCTTGATTTTGCTTGCCTTATGGCATGTCATTTTTAATTTTGCATATAATATTTCTGTTTACACAACAACATGAACACTATGCACTTTTTTTGTTTGTCTATTGATTAGTGATGGACAGACCCGGACTGTAAAATTTAGAATCCGAGAGGTTTTAAAAATACCCGAGTACTGGACCCGGGCCTGGAGTTCTCAGGGAACTCCGGATAAAGATCCGGAACCTTTGGAAATAAAAAATAAAAAAAGGAAAAATAAAGAAAATAAGAATAAAGCAGGCGCGTTATAACAATAGCAGCCCACAGCCACTCAGGATTGTCACATCCATTAGATGTGACAATCCTGGCACTCTACCCCGATTCTTCCCGATTCCCCTGGTGCGGTGGCAATCAGGCTAATAAGGGGTTAATAACAGCTCACATCTGCCACTAAGCCCTAGATTAGCAATGGCAGGGTCTATGAAAACCCTACCCCCATTACTAATCTGTAAGTGAAAATAAATAAACACAAACACAAAATAAGATAAAAACAACACCCTCTTTCACTCCTTTATTAACCCCAAAAACACCCAGGTCTGATGTCATCCACACGAGGTCCCATAACGATTCCAGCTCTGCTACATCTGAAGTGACAGTGCGTGGGCATAGAATATGACCACCCGCTGTGATCTTAAGGCAGAGAATGAGTCGCAGCGATGTGTGGTGACGTAACTTAGGTTATTTGCGGTCACAGCTGGAGCTGCCCATTGTCATCCACCTATGATCGCAGGTAACCTGACCTCATTGAACTGAGTGACCACTACTATCCATAAAAGTGGCGTAATACTTTGGCAAAATTACTCCCAGAAATAAAATGTGAGTCAGAAATACATTCAGGCATCTTCCGCATGCTGTTGCCATTCAGTTTCAACAATTTTCCATCCATTGCAATATTTTTACAGCCCTCGCAGGCCTATTTCCAACGTCCTCTGGAAAATTATTCGAGTTTCCCATTGACTTGGATTGGGTTCGTTATTCGGTATGAATACACAAATGTAGAAATTATTGGGATTTGAACAATCCGAACCCGAATATTTTAGCATTCGCCCATATCTAGTCATCACTAATGATAATTTTAAGGATGTCTAAAACTGATCAACTGGGAAAAGGTTGTTGCATTACTCGTAAATCAAATGCCATGTCCTTCTTCAATTTGTCCCAATTATTAATACCAGGTTTTGGTTAAAATGAGGCTACCATTTCAAGGTTAATTTTTCATCAAGGAGAAACTACGCTGAAAATCTATCTTTTGAATCATGTGCATTGAATATTTTTTTGGTATGGTATCAGAAGACTCAGAAGGAAAAATGTATGTAACAAAATTAAAACATTGTCGTCCATTTGGCTTATCCCTAATCTATTAATTTTACACTAGCTGGTAAGATCAGATGACATCTTTATTATCTGGAGGGGTACCGGTCCTGAACTGCAGAGCTTCATGACTTGGTTGAACAATAACCCATATAACATCAAACTAACCTATAAGGCAGATCGGGAGGCAATTGTTTTTCTGGACTATAATATAAAAATGGGGTACCAGACAGAAAAGGGTTCTCCACGGGTACAATTATTATCAACAAGTAAGAGGGAAGAATCTTTTTCCTCACAGATACATTTCATCTCCAAGTTAACAGTCAGAGGGGGGCGATCAGGCAGATCTTGAACAAACACTGGTCGTTACTGAAGACCGACTAGAGTTTGAACGACGTTTTACTCATCGCCCACTCTTACCTGTTAGAAGGGGGAAAAGCCTAAAGGATATGCTGGTGAAGAACCATTACGTACCTAGGGTGGTATCTCGCATTGAGAAAGGGAGTCCCAAATTTGGTTGTTTTCCTTTTGTCTGCCCAGAGATGTTGTCAGCTTGGGATGGACCTAAAGAGTATAAAATAAAAAGTTACAAATCATGCAGTAAAAGTCACGTTATCTATTATGCAGTATGTGGCTGTAGCCTAATTTATATTGGGTTAACATCAAGGGAACAACGCGTCCGCACGAGGGAACATGTTAGGGACATAATTGCGGTGTGTGATGTTGTGGATCTTGATTCCCTGAGGATGATCCAGAGACATTTCAAGCTGCGCCATGACTGTGGTCCCCACAGGATTGAAAATTTGTGGTATCGCAAGGTCCATTTAGAATCTAGGGGTATATATATATACACATATTACTATATGAATTTTGTCTCTGCATGATATAGGGACATTAGAAAATCTTTTAAGGACTATACATGGTCATATTCTTTAGGCTAAGGCTGATTCTCCTTATGTTTGGATGATTTTCTTACCACCCTGGTCGTGCCCTTTCACTTGCCAGTAGTAGATATGGTCTCGTTGGGTGCGCATGTGCGGGGCTGCCTCAGCATGAGTCCCCACCAAGGGAGCTTCCTTAGAAGGATGCATGGGTTAACTGACGTTAGTGGAAGTATTCTTCAGATCCACGCTTCCCCTGGAATGACTGGATGAGGCGGACTCTATGTGCGGCGTCCCACCCCCTGCACGCGCCCCAAACAGCGACGATCTCGCCCAAGACACCACATAATAAAACATACACATTACACTTTCCTCAAGCGAGGAAGCCAGGTGAGAAACGCGTGTCAGGGCTACTCAAAACATCCAGTTATAAGTGCACTTTATAGGTGAGTCCGGATCACGATGATTCATGGCTGTTAGCTCTATCGGTAATAGTAATGGTAGCCTTTGAGGCTTAGGCTGCGTTACATGGGTGATATTAGATTTTTGTGTTGTTATAGCGCCACCAGGTGGCCATCTGTATTAGTACATGCAGTGGTACCTGCAATGTATTTCAATGACCCCGATCCTGCTGTACCGGAAGTCGCCGGATCCTGATAGACAGAATCCTGTTTTTTGTACTGAGCATGCCCAGAAAGCAGCTTGGCATGGTCAATACAGAAATCTCCCTCTCTCTCAGACAGAAGACCAGGATCGTGAAGGGGTGAGAAGGAGTAATAAAGATGGAGTCCCTAAGTGTGTCTGTGTATTTATTTCTAATAAAGTGTCTGTGTATTTTTTTCTAATAAAGTATTTTTTCTGTGTGATGTCTTTTTTTTAACCCCTTTATTGGAGATTCTTAATGGCCGGGTCAAACTTGGCCTGACATTAGCAATCTCAGGCTTTATATATATATATATTTATATTTAGGTCATATAAGCAGTGGGGGGTTAGCAGCCAGTAGCTGCTTGGGTTACCTTAGCAATAGAAAAATGCAGCGGGAGTCCACACATTTTATTTTTTTTACCCCCTAACCCTAGAGTTAGGGTTATGTGTTTGGGTTTTTGTTTATTTTTTAATGAATTTAAAAAAAAAAATACTCATGGGCTACCGAGAACCCGAGCATTTTAGTGCTCCCTCATCCCTACTTCTAACCATACAGCCAGCAGATCAAGTAATCTGATCAGCTGACTCCAGTGTTGGCCCGATTACTTGTTCTGGGTCCCCCTGCATCTATCGCAGCGTGAGTGTGTGCGGGGCTGTCGGGAGTTCA
>NW_027442376.1:312500-360504 GCF_048569485.1 Anomaloglossus baeobatrachus
GCTGTACATGTAAATGGACCCGGAACACAGCCGGGTTATGCACCGTCCATACGGGTCCCCGTCACACAGGCACCCCTTGCCGTAGGAGACGGTCTTACGATGCCCCGTTCGACTGTTCCAAGAGGGTCCACAAACTTATAATCGCTCCACGCAGGCCTGGAGCTTTTCCAGGCTTCCGACTCTGCAGCTTACAGAGCAGACTCTAGTACAAGTTCATAGTAGGAGTTTAACCACTTTCCTCTCTCTCTGGTACCTGGTAGCAGACACCTCTAGCTGAGGTTCCTTCTTGGCCCCAGGGCCCTCTGCAGACCCCTGGGTCTGTGTCTCCTCCAGGAGAGGTTCGGCCTTACAGCCCTAGTCTGGCTGCACTCACCTCAGTCTGAATATCTGAGTCCTGTGCTCAACCTCCACACAGGATGCTCCATGCAGAGCTCTCGGCTCTGCTCTCACTCTCCCTTCCAACACACACTGCCAGTCTCCTAAATCAAGCTGGCCACACCCACAGGTGGAGGTCTGTGAATCTCAGCCTTGCACAGCACCCTGGGATTATTAAAGGGAACCTGACCCTTATGTGTAGCAAGAAGCCTTTGTGGACTACAAGTCCCATAGCAACCTCTTCCGTTTAGATATCGCCGGTACCTACTCCACTGTGACATATAGCGACCATTTACCACATTGGTGGTCGCTACCTCACACTATATATATATAATATATATATATATATATATATATATATATATGATGTAGATCCGAGTTAATTATATTGGTCCGGTCCTCTGAAACCATCCCAATTTCTTATGCAGCCCCATTGAAAAATGAATTGCCCACCCCCTGGCCTAGAAGCACGTTCGCAAAAGCGTCGAAAATCGGTGAGCTGTGTAGTGTCGGTCATTTTCATAATTCCGCTGCAGCGACAGGTACGATGTTGTTCCTCGTTCCTGCGGCAGCACACATCGCTGTGTATAAAGCCGCAGGAGCGAGGAACATCTCCTTACCTGCGTCCCGCCTGCAATGAGGAAGGAAGGAGGTGGGCTGGATGTTTACGTCCCGCTCATCTCCGCCCCTCCTCTTCTATTGGCCGCCTGCCGTGTGACGCCGTACGACCCGCCCCCTTAGGAAGGAGGCGGGTCGCCGGCCAGAGCGACGTCGCAGGGCAGGTAAGTGCGTGTGAAGCTGCCGTAGCGATAATGTTCGCTACGGCAGCTATCACAAGATATCGCATCTGCGACGGGGGCGGGGACTATCACGCTCGGCATCGCTACATTCGGCTAGTGATGTCGCAGCGTGCTAAGTACCCCTAAGGCTGCATTCACACACAGCGTTTTTGCTGCGTTTTTTGAGGATACGTTTGTCAGGTGCAAAAGATCAGCTTTTTAAAAAATTGCATCACCTGAAAGGTTTTTGAGCTCATAGATAATATTTTCAATAGCAAAAGCAGATTAGAAAAACGCCACACAAACTGACATGCTCATTCTTTGTATACTGTCTGTATTTTATAACGAGGTTAAAGGTAAACATAAAATGAGGTGTAGCAAGCATTGAAATTCCTTATTTTACAATTTGCCATTTTTAACAAACAATAGGCTTTAGATATAATTTGAAAGGTAAAATAAAAAAAAAAAAATATACAACTCTACGATTCCTAGCAACTATTACTATGCCAAAAGAAACATACTGCAAATATAAGGCAAATTTTGCAAACAGTAAGAAAATTCAAACAACTAATATATGTAGAAAAAAAAGCAAAAACCCAAGAGAATAACATCAAAGGTCGTAGATCTTAAGGGTTGGGTTAAATGTAAGAGACCACAGATACCACCTCTCAGCATATCTAGAAAAGTTACCTTCCTTCGGGGCTATGTTGTACTCATAGATGTTGTGTAAGGAAACCCTATCTATAACTTCTTGTATTATAAAACACGATGTAATAAACTATGTAAGTGGCAAACAACAGTTTTCAACAAAAACATACTAAATAACATTTAGTATATTGCTTATACTTGAGTGAAAAATGTATTCTATCATAAAAATGATTAAATGTCTGATGTTCACATTGTACTACAATACATTTTTCACTTAAATATAAGCAATATATGTGGGAGTCGGAATCGTAGTCGGTGCAAGGGAAATTGAGGAGTCGGAGTCGAAGGTTTGGCTTACCGACTCCACAGCCCTGGCAACAAGATCTATAAAATTGCTGCACTACTAAACCCAGGAAAAAAAATGCACAAAACTAAAACTATGTATATATATTTTTTTTTTAATACAGCTGACAAAAATGTGGAATAAAATGTGATCAAAAAGTCATATAAATAAAAATTGTAACACTCAAAACTAGTGATGAGCGATCCTGCCAAGGATCGGGTCAAGATCGCCCAACCCGCCTGAGGTCACCGATTGGATTGGTGATCCTTGCCGATCCTAGCTGAACCCATTAAATTCAATGGGAGGCAAAAGTGATGTATTGTAAAATTGTTTGATGGGGGAACTGTAATAGAAAGAAAATAAAAAGGGTTAAAGCAGTACATATTTACCGAGTGTCCATGAGGCTGCAGTGCTACTTTCGAGTCCGCTAATTATCCCTCATCCATATTCACTGCTTTCCCCTTACACCGGCATCTTTGATTAAACTTTTACCACGACCCGACCCTCTGAGACAAGTGTCTGTGCTTGGTTGAAATAAAAAACGCTGTGTCCTTATACTGGTGATAAATAAATACTTAAAAAAACAAAACAAAAAAACGGTATGTGGTTCCCCATAATTTTGTTTCCCAGTTAAGATAAAGCAAGCTGGGGGCTGGTATTCTCAGGCTTAAAAAGACCATGCTTATTGGCCCCCAAGCCTAAAAATAGCAGCCTGCAGACAGCCAGGATAGCCGCATCAACTAGATGCGACTATCCCGAAACTTCAATTGGCTCTTCCCGATTGCCCTGGTGCGGCAGCAATCAGAGTAGTAATGGGTTCATAACAGCTATGAGCTGCCACTAAGCCCTGGATTAGTGATGGGCAGGGGTCTATGAGATCCCCCATCACTAATCATATAAGTAAAAAGAAATAAAACACAAACACGGAAAAATCCTTTACTTAAAAAAACAGTCTTGACTGCAGCCAATCAGAGATGCCAGTGGGCAGGGAAAGCGGTGAATACGTATAAGAGATAATCATTGTCCCCGGAAGAAGCGCTGCAGCTGCGGGGAGACTCGGTATGTCCTGCTTTAACCCTTTTGTGTCTTTCTTTTTTTTTTTTTTTACAGTAGCCAATCACAGTCATACCAATACTTGACATCACTGTGATGGGTAGGTAGAGGATGGTTTTACCATCCGAATATTTACCGATCCTTGGCAAGATCACCCACTTTTGCGGTAAATGTTCGGATGTCCAATCCCAATTCGGTCAAAAATCGTACGATTTTAACATTTTCCGATCTTTGCTGATCAGGATTGCTCATCTGTACTGAAAACGTCATCTTGTCCTAAAACTAAAAACAAAACAGCCATACAGCTCAGTCAGCTAAATAATAAAAAAAGCTATATTTCTCAGCCTACAGCAATTCAGAAACTTTTTTTTCTATAAAATAGTTTTTATAGTTTAAAAGAAGCAAAAAAAAGTATAATTTTGGTAGGCTGTAATTGTGGTGACCTGAAGAATAAAGCGGTCATCACTTTTATGACTTGGTGAACAGTGTAAAAAAAAAAAAAAAAAGAATAAAATGCTGAATTGATGTTTCTACATAACTTTGCCTCACAAAAGGTGGAAACGAAAGTGATCAAAAAATGCGTCCTAAAATTTTACCAATGAAACTCCAACACATCCCACAGAAAACAAGCCCTCACATGACAATTGTCAGCACAAAAATAAGAATATTAGAGCCTTCAAATTTTGGTGAAAAACATTTATCTATTTAACAGTGTTTTTAGTGTGATAGTAGCCAAATATAAAAACACAATATAAATCTGGTATTGCTGAAATCGTTCTGACCATTAGGAATGAAGACGCCTAATCATGTATTCCATAAGGTATAAGGAGTAAAAAATAAAGCCAAGTCTTCAACTGCTGTTGATTTGTTTATTCTTCCTCCCAAAGATCGCACCATAATGAGGCAGAAGGGGTTCACATTGAGCTCTTGTCTGGCCTGTGGTCCGGCGGTGTCTATCTTTTTACGCGTCTATTTAGGCATGCACGATAGTGTGATGAACAAGAGAATTGTTCACCTTTAAGATGGACACCGCTAAACAGAGGCCAAATGGAATCCGGAGTAACAGTGCTGCCTCATTAGTGAGCGATTCACATATTTCAGAGAAGTAGATGGAAACCGTGATGTAAGTGCTCAGTATAGAGCACAGGATAAACGTAAACTGATCCAAAACATTCTGTACCCTAAATTGACAAATAGCATTCAGTTCAACCCACAAAAACACAATTCCCCACTCAGGTGTGTCATATGTTGAAGGAAATATTGGGGGCGTTCACGTTATTGGTAGCACAAAAGACTAATGAAAAGCGTTATGGCTCCTCCTCAAAACAGAAATCCAGCAAAATCTGTGCTCCCAAATTTACATACTCCCCTCCCTTCTGTGCCTAAGGCCCCTTCACACTTTTGTGTCTCCAGTACATGTGACGTCCGTTTTCACACGTACCGGAGACATAGGCACACGTAGACCCATTAAAATCAATGGGTCTGCGCACACATCGGTGTTTTCACATGGACCGTGTGGGGCATATATGTGTCCGCGTGCTCCACACGTAGACATGTCTGTTTTTCTCTGGCAGCATGGATGTCACATGCACCGCACGGATGTGCTCTGTGTGACATCAGTGTGACACGTACTGGAGAAAACCACATTTCTGTGAAATAAAATTAATTTCTATACTCACCTTCTTCAGCCCTGCTGTTTCTGCCGCTGCTGTGACTTGCTTACGACCCCCGCCCATTATACTCATCACATATTCACTGCACTTCGGGCCGGAAGCAGCAGCAGGGAGTCAGCAGGGACGGAGACGGCAGAGTGAAAGACATCAGCACCACGGATAGCAGCAACCAGGACAGGTGAGCAGAAAGTTCCTGCTCTCCATGTGTTATCACGGATAGCACACAGAACATTTGTGAGCCAAAATCACGGCACATGGAGGGCCGTACGCAAATTTACATATCCGTGCAAAACGTGCATGATTTTCATGTACGTGGAAAGAGGCGTAAGCCACAGTTAACGTCCATATGTTGGCATTATTGTAGTGAGTAGTGCCCATTTAATTTACGAGGTGTGTGTCTCCAGAAGCATGGGTTGGGCACAAGAGAACTAAGAGAGATAAGAGAACTACAATATACTGGGCACGACAAGGGCTTATTTGCTATTTTTAATTCTCCCACATTCACTGCATTTGACTTCATGGGTGTTCCCTTCCCTCTAGAGTCCTGCCGTATTACCAAACAATACTGTACGGTCACTGTATTGCCTCGTTCAGGAGAAATGGTGCAACATATTATGATGCATTTATTGACTTATTCCCCTTGTGAAAATAGGAAATCTGGGGTTAAACCAAAATTTTAGTTGTAAAAATGTAATTATTTTTTCTTCATCTCCTAAAGCCTAAGCCATACGGCGAGAAAATCGGTGCGAGTGGAGTGCGATAAAACATCGCATTCCACTCGGACCAAATTTAGCCTGTGTGTCAACGCACATGAGCGATTAGTTTCTCAGCCCTAATCTGACCGAGAAAACAATCACAGCATGCTGCGATTGTAGTGCGAGACTCTTTTCTCTCGCACCCATTCAAGTGAATGGGGCGAGAGAAAAATCACGGTACACCAGTGTACCGCGTGTGCAGAGCGAGAATCGCAATAGCCGGCTACGGAGGAGAGAAGGGAGATAAATCCCTCCCTCCCCTACTCCGTGCCGGCCTGCCCCTCTGCAGCGCTGGCCCGCCCCTCCTCAGAGGCGGCTCGCAGCTGAGGTCCATTCGCACAGTCGGACCTCACTTGCATGGATACTAGCATGACACTCGCCTCCTGCTGTTCTGCCAGCGCGAGCAGAGTGTCATGCGAGCATCATAGTAGTGCCCCATGTGGCCCTGACCTAATAGTGTAAAATTTTATGACACACCTGTAATGTCAATATGTTCACTGCGCCCCTAGAAGAATTCATTGAGGGGTGCAGTTTTTTAATGGGTCACTTGTGGGGGGTCTATGCTGTTCCGACACCTCATGGGGGTTTGCCAATGTGTCATGGAACCTCTAAATTATTCCAGCTAAATCTGAACTCCAATATGGCACTCCTTCCTTTTTTCACTTTGTACTGCGCCTCAAAAGTAGTTTTTGATCACATATGGGGTACTGCTGTACTGAGAAGAAATTTCACAACAAATTGTATGTGTCACTATCTCTCGTTACCCTAGTGAATTTAAAAAAATTGGTGTTAACGCAACATTTGTGAAGTTAAAAAATTTATTTTTTCATTTTCGCAGCTCAACTTTATAAAATCCTGTGAAGCACCTAAAAGTTCGAGGTGCTCACCAAACATCTAGGTAAATTAATTGAGGGGTCTAGTTTCCAAAATGGGGTTACTTGTGGGGGGATATCAGGGAATCTCCAAACGCAACATGGCGTCTGCTAATAATTTCAGCCAATTTTGCATTCAAAAAGTCAAATGGCGCTCCTTCCTTTCCGAGCCCTGTGGTGTGCCCAAACAGCAGTTTTCCCACCACATAATGGGCTATTGGCGTACTCAGGAGAAATTGCACAACAAATTGTACAGTGCATTTTCTCCTTTTACCCTTGTGAAAATGAAAGATTTGGGGTTAAAGCAACATTTTTGTTCTAATGATGTAATTAATTTTAAGGCTCAACATTATAACATTCTGTGAAGCACCTGAGGGTTTAGGTGCTAATCAAACATCTTGATAAATTCCTTCAGGGGCCTAGTTTCCCTTCACATTGCTTTAGTTCATGTAAAGAACCTAAAGGATTAATAAACTTCTTGGATGTGGTTTGGAGCAGTATGAGGTTTGCAGTGTGTGTGCAGTGACATCCAGGAGGTCATTGGAGTTCCCAATGACCTCTGATGACCTCCTAATGACACCCGCACTACAGCGGGTGTCACGGCGGTGACTTTATTGATTTCATCAGCGTTCATTAGTAACTCCGATGACCTCCTAGACGTCACTGCACACACTGCTTGCTGGATACTCACCTGTCACCGAAAATACTGTCCCCGGCGCGGTCCCTGGCGATGCTCCTGCTTCCAGGTCCAAGGTGCAGTGAATATGCAATGAGCATAATTAGCGGGGGGTCAGAAGCAGGAGAAAGCGAAGCTGTAGGAAGAAAGCAGCGCTGGATACAGGTGAATATAGAAAATCTTTTTATTGCAAAGACACGTGTTTTCTCCGGTACGTGTCACACTGATCACATCAGTGTGCGATCCGTGATGCCGAAGAAAAAATGGACGTGTGTGGGTGCGGGGACATGTGGGACCACACAGACGTGTGTGTGTGTGTAACTCTACAGAATAACATGGGTGCATATGGCAACCGTGTTAGAAAGGGATGTTACAAGTACCTGAAACATGGACGTCTGAAACTGGCCTAAAAGATAGTGATGCCCCCGTACAATGACTGCTGCCCCTCGCTTGCCCTAAACAAATTCTAACAAGTAAAACAGGAAAGTCCAGCTCAAATGAACAGTTGTTTCTTTTCTTGAGAATTTCAAGTACACGGGACATTATAGCGTTTTCCTTGTGAAAAATTTTAAGTCCCGTCACTCCCGTGTACTTGAAATTGTTAAGAAATAAAGAAGCAATGTTCATTTGAGCTGGACTTTCCTGTTTCACTTGTACGATTATCAGGCCGTGGCAGGGTCTCTGTTCTGGCTCTGAACAGAGAGTGGATGCAGAGATGGTGAGCTGGATTTGTTGCTACTATTACTAAACAAATTCTATTTTTTTTTTTTTTTTTTTATTTATCCACAAACTCGAGCTTGGATAAAAAATAGTAAAAATCAAGTATACAGGTACAACAAAATCAAATAATCTGAAACATATGCCTCAGAGCCTGATAGGCAGAATGGGCCCACCACAAGCTCAAGTCTGGAACTAAGTTTTAATAGAGCTATAAAGGATATAACCCATGAACAAAAAAAGAAAGAAAAAGAAAAGCGACAATTAAAAGGAAAGAACAAGAAAAGAAGGGCACAAACATGCATACTGGGGATGTCTAGGGTGGACGCAGGGGGGAATCTAGTGAAATCCAAGGGAAAGGGGGAGGGAACTCCAACCCCCAAGGGCACAGGCACCCAGTACCCAAAATATTCTATCTTCCGGTCATCAGCGCCTCATAATTCTCTATATATTTAAAATCCAGCCAAGGAAACCAGGTTGTGTAAAAGAGCTCATACCGATCATAGATAGAGGACATCATATCCTCCATTTGCATGAGGTTATTGACCCTAGAGGCCCACATGGCCAGTAAGGGGGGAGTGTCAGACTTCCATTTCAGAGGGATGCACAAGCTAGCGTCCATCACCAAAAATCTTAGCAGAGAATGCTTAGGTTCTGTGCGCACGTTGCGTATTTTCATGCAGTTACGCTGCGATCTGCACTGCAGCGTAACTGCATGTGTCCTGCGACCCCAGCACAATCTATGAAGATTGTGCATGAGACGTGCGCACGTGGCGTATTAGAACGCAGCGCTTCGGCTGCTGCCCGAAGCGCTGCGTTCTAAGAAGTGACATGTCACTACTTTCGTGCGCTTTGCATGCAGCCCCCGCTCTGTCTATGGGAGGGGCTGCACTCAGAGCGCATGAAATCGGCTTTTCATTACGGACTCTTTCTGCAGCGATTTGAAGCGCACGTGTGCTGTTCAAATAGCTGCAGAAATTTCTGCAGGGACAGAATGCAACGTGCGCACATAGCCTTATGGTTGTTTATTGATGACTCCGACAGCTGCAACAGAAACCGTTCCGGAACCAGCTCCTGAGTCGTACCAGTCACATACTTTAATCGCTCCCCCCACATCCAACCAGAACCTCTGTAAAGCGGGGCAAGACCAAAAGATGTGTACAAAATCAAGCTCTCCCTCACAAAATGTCTAGCAAGAGTGATGCGTCCCCGGGAAATCTGATGCAGTTTGGTCGGGACCCTATACCATCTCGCTAATAAATTAAAGTTAGCTTCTTGATCTAATTGAAGCCTTGTGGGCAAAGACCAAGATTGTCCCTATTTGCTCGTCCGACAGTGTGATCCCCACCCAGGTCCCTCTCCCACTTTCGTAGATACTCCGAGGGAGAAGCATCCTCTAGATTTGACAGAGGGCATAGACCAGAGAGAGAGAATGCGGCACTGTTCCCCCTCCCAAACACACCTTCTCGAACTCAGTGGGGGGCCAACGTAATGGTCAAAAGTGGGTAGGGAGCAAATAAAGTGTTTGAGTTGCATAGATCTCCATAGCACGAGCGAGCCCGGTGACTCCGCGTCCTGAAGATCAGCCAAAGAAGGCTACCCGCACCCAGTCCCAAACTGACAAGCTCTGAACCTGGTACCTATAATCTAACTGCTGAAAACTGGATCTGCAATGCTGGGGAGGAACTCAGGGGAGCCTATAATGGGTGAGAGCGGAGAGGGCACAGGGAGCAAGTACTTTCTGAACGTACATTGAGAGCAACACTCCAACGTTGCACCGATGGTCTGATGGGACCTCAAAGTCTGGGAGGGAATGTTTGTGACTCAAAGAGCGGCCGAGAGAAAGATATTCAAAAAGCTTTCCTTCTTCCTGGGAATGACCTCTCCCAGCAAGGGTGACAAGCTACTCGCCACTATCCTCGTAAATAACGTCAAGTCAGCATTAAGGAGGGAAATGGGGAGGTAGCTTGAGGAAAGGGTGAGATCCTTACCCTCCTGTGGAATCACTACGATTTTGGCAGCCATCGTATCCCTGGGCAGGGGAGGCGAGGGGGGAAAGGGTCACATTGTTGAAGGCCTGTAAGAATGCTGAGTAGAGGAGAAGACCCATATTCTTATAATAAATTCATGGAAATACATCTGGTCCCAGGGCTTTCCCCAACAGGGAATACTTGATAGCAACCACAAGCTCTGACTCCGAGATCGGTCTCTGCAGCTCCAAGTGATCCCCAGGTCTGATCCGCTTCATACCCGACCTATGGATATACACCTCTATATGTTTGCGGAGGTCCTCTAGGGACTTCTCCGACCGGAGGGTGTCGATGGAGCAGAGTAAGAGTAAAAGTCCCTAAATGCCACTGCAATTTCCTTAGGCAGGACTGCTGACCCTCCACCAGAAGACCGCACTAAAGGGACATACCCCTTTAGCCTCTGAGTCCATAATGTTCTTGCGAGGGTTCTGCTGCTCGTTTCCAAACTTGTAAAAATGGCATCGGCACCGGGCCAAAGCACTTTGAGCCTTGACGTTCAGCAGGGCGCATCTCATTTCCTAACCAAGAGGGTACCTACGGTAACGTCTAAGGAACCCTTATGGTTAAGTTCTAACTGGCGAATTTCGGACAGAAGAGCAGTGACCTCCTCGGCTCACTCCCTCTTCAGTCGAGCCCCATGCTTAATAAAAAGCTTCCTAGTGACACATTTGTGCACCTCCCAGACCACAATCGGTGACACCTCTCCGGTTGCATTGCCTTCCAGATATTCTTTCAATCCTGTCCGCACCTCCTCCATTACCGTCGGATCAGCCAATAACGAAGTATTCAAGGTCCATTGACTGTCTAAAAATGGGGTTCCACAGCCTAACTGAAAGGGTAATCAGCGCATTGTCCATCCTGGCATGTTCCCCACATCCTCATATATTCCTCGATGCTGGCATGTCCCCACCCCCATCCTGATATGTTCCTCCATCCTGGCATATGCCCCCATCCTGATATGTTCCTCCATCCTGGCATGTCTCCCCATCCCGGTACAGCCGCACAGAGTTTAAAAAAAAAAAAAAAAGCATACTTGCCTTAAAATATCCACTCCACCACTGCGCGCCTCTGGGTCCTCAGTTTCTGCGTAGCTAGAAGACGTCAATACGCCGACAGAGGGCTCTGCGTGTCTGTCTGGCACTCGTGCCATAGGTTTGCTATCACTGCTCTAGGAGATGATGACCTTCTCCATGAACGAGTCAGAATGTGAGGTTCCAGATTCTTCATGAAATTTGTTGTTTGTTTGCCCTCGTCCAAGATGGAGTATGTTACCTCGTCTAGCCCTTGAACTTCCTGTGTGCCCTGCTTATAAGTCCTGGTCCGGGGTCCATTCCCTGCCTGAGTATTTTGTGCTACTGGCTCCTAGACATTCTGGCTTGCTATGGACTGCCTGCTGCATCTTAATTATGTGCTCTGCCTCAGCACTGTTCTTATGCAGGTCTCATTCATGACGGACTGTGCGCTGAATTTTTGCGGGGCTTACTTCTGTCCTAGGTAGTATACTGAAACGTTTTTTGTGCACTTAATTCTGGACATTTATTACCTGCTGCTGTGCTGATTATATCCTGGACATGTCACCATTTTGTTGCTGTGCTCATAAACTGGACATTCACCATCTGTTTGCTGCAAACATTTCCCTGGACATTCACCTCTGCTTACAATATTCTGGACATTCATGCTCTAGTTTGTTGCAGACTCATATCTATTCTGGACTTCGGCATATCAGTTGCTGTGCGCGTTATTCTATTTGCTGTCTGAACAGTTACATATAGTGTGGGTGCATTTACATTCTATTTGTAGTTGTATTCTGGTAGTCTCTGCCTAATTTCACTGTGTTTATGGTTTGTTTAATACAGAGCATTCACCCAACCCTTGTCTCAGTTTCGTTATATTAACTGCGATTAGATTAGTGTATCGACATAATTGTTACACAGTTGCTGCCATCCGGAGGTACGTTGAGCGTATCCCTCTTCTCCTTTCTCAGTGTTGGGGGACCTGACGTGTCCAACGAAAGCCAGCCAGGTAGAGACATCTCGAAGGACCCCAAAAAAGAGAACAGACTTGGAAGGTTTAAGTGCTTTTTAAGTAGGAACATTGACTCCCCCTTTTGGACTATGAGGTGGAACGGGTGACCCCAACGGTATGAAGCATTGACTTCCTTAATTCTACACAAAAGGGTGCAGCTGCCTTCTTATGAGAAGGGTTCTGCTGGAGACGTCTGGAAACAGTGACACCATAGCACCCTCCATATCCACCGGACCATGAGACCAGGCCCCCTGTAGGATCCGCTCTTTGTCCCTGTAATAATGCAAGTGGCACAAAACATCTCTTGGACAGGAGGAAAGATGAGCATTTGGCATGGCCACCCTATGGATCCTGTTGAATCATATCATGTATTAAAAATAACTAGCACTCTTGTATACAGACGCTCCTGGGACCAGTCCTTTGGAATGCCTTTCAGACGGATGTTATTTCTATGGCTTCTGTTCTCCTGATCCTCTAAGATCAGCGCCAGATCTCTTATGCGGTTATTAGATGTTTCACAGTCTCTCTCCAGTCGATCCAATCTGCCCTCCAAGGATTCCTGGGCCTGCTCTGTAGCAGTGACCCTATCATCCAGCACCCCCATCTCCTCTCTTATAGCTGTTAATGCTGATAGCTGGGCCTGCTCTATCCTTGTCATTATCTCCTCAAAGTCATTTTTGCTAGGCAAGGCCAGAATCAGTTCCCTCAGGGCCTGCAGATCTTGAGTGTCAGAGGAGCGCTGCATGGGTGTTAAGGAGCCATTGAAGCTGCCCCCATCCAATGCAGAGGGCTTCCCAGAGCTGAATATTGCCTGTACCCTCCATCTCTTGCGTGCCTCCTGAGAGATGTATCACCCCGGCCCCATCCTCCCCCCTCTGCCAGACTGCACAGAGGCCATGCACCCACTGTCCAAGCCTGTATCTGAGGCTGAGTCCCTCTTACATCCTCCAGTCTGGGCTATTACATGGAGAGACTCCCTGGGCCCCGCAACAACTTACAACATGTGCAGGCTCCCGTTGTTGTTTCGAGAAGTTCTGCCCGGAGCACACAGAGCTGGCCAGCGCCATCTTGTCTCCAGCCGTGCGCGGGTATCTGTCACGCTCCCCGGGTCCTCTGCTCCGCTTCCCGGCTCACCTGCTACGCTCCCCGCTCTCCAGCCTCCATCGCCCGCGCTTCCCAGGCCTCCTGGTCCCCGCTCCCGGCGCCCGTCGGCTTCCCAGCCCCAGCCCGGCTCTGCTGCGTCCTCCTCTCAGCTTCCTGCCCTGGCTTCTGGCACCCGGGCCGCGCGCATGCGCATTAGGGCGCGCGCGCGGTCACTGACCCTTTCTTAAAGGGCCAGTGTCCACTGACAGGAAATGTAGCACACAGGTACGGGGTATAAAGGGGTGCAATGTCCAAGGGGGCGGGGCCTGATCTTCGTGTTTCCCAAGCTAGGAGTCAGGTCTCCTTGTGTCTCTGTGCCATACTCACGTATCTCTCTTCTAGAGCTGATCCTGCCTCGCCATCCGGTCCTGCCGCATCCCGCTGCATATCTGCCATCCTGACAGTCCGTACCATCTCTGACCCCTGTGGTGACCCGTCATCTCGCTCCAACGGTTCCGGACTCCGCCTGACATCATCTCGGCTTCCGAACCTGAGCTCCGTCACCCGGACTACCATCAGTGACTCCGTGGTCCCAGGGACTTCTCTATTATACTCTTGTGCACGGACTGCCCTGCTACCTGTAGTGCTCCAGCTACCGGACCCCTTAGCATCATCTAGGAGTTCGGCCCAGTGGATCCACCTCCTGGGTCTGCCCTTCCACCTGGCCCTAACAGTAAGATCAGGCCATGGATCCCGCTGAAGCACTAGCGGCCTTGCAGGAGGAACTCCAACGCCAGCGTGAGACCCAGACCCGCATGCTGAACTTCATGACTTCGGTGGACGCCCGCCTTAACACGCTACAAGCGTAAATTACATCTTCAGCATCTCGGGCTTCCACTAGCCAATCCACGGCTCCAGCCCCCGTGGCAGCCTCTTCGGATGCTTCCAGACTTCGTTTGGCTTCACCACCCCGGTACGCCGGAGATCCCAAGACCTGCAGGGGTTTCATAAACCAATGCTCCCTCCATTTCACGCAGCTGCCGCATTTGTTTGCCTCCGACCAAGCCAAGGTCGCCTTCATCATGTCCCATCTAGAGGGTGAGGCACTGGCGTGGATGAACCCCTTGTGGGAGAAGGAGGATCCTGTGACCACGAACATCCAGGAGTTTCTGCAGGCATTCCGTGGCACCTTTGACGAGCCCGGACGCGCCTCCGCGTCTGCCTCATCTCTTCTCCGGTTACGTCAGGGGACTCTGACGGTGGGTCAATACGCAATCCGTTTTCGCACCTTGGCTTCGGAACTTGGCTGGAACAACAAGGCCCTAACTGCCGCCTTCTGGGAAGGACTCTCGGGTCGAATTAAAGATGAGCTGGCTGGTCGTGACGTACCATCCACCCTGGATGCCCTGATTACCCTAGCGACTCGAGTGGACATCCACTTTCAGGAGCGATCTAAAGAGGTGTCCCGTGAGAGACGTCCGGTACGGCATTCCTCTCCTCCGCAGAAGTCCGCCATTCTCCAGTCAACGGCATCTGGTGTCTCCGTCCATGAGCCCATGCAGGTCGACCGTGTGCGGCAGTCTGAACAACGTCGAGCAGAGCGGCTCGCCAAGGGCCTCTGCTTCTACTGCGGAGAGGGCACACACCTGCTACGCTCCTGCCCAGAGAGGCCGGGAAACTCCAAAGCCTAGGGTTGGTAGGAGAGGCCACCCTAGGTGCTGGGACTCTCTCAGACCCGGTTATGTGGACTGTACAAGTGTCAACGGGAGAGACGCGGTTCACGGCCGAGGCGTACCTCGATTCTGGGGCAGCAGGCAATTTCATCCAGCAAGCCACGGTGGACAAGTACCAGGTGCCTGTCACTCCACTCGACAAACCTCTCGTGATTGCCTCTGTGGATGGGAGACCCCTCTCTGACACCATCTCCTGGATCACCAAGCCGGTGGAACTACGTATCGGTGCCCTGCACACCGAGAACATCGCTCTCTACGTCCTTCCACACATGTCCCATCAAATCCTGCTGGGACTTCCCTGGTTACGGACACACGAGCCATCAGTCACCTGGGGCACTGGTGAAATCACCCGATAGGGCTCTTCGTGCCAGGAGAAGTGTCTGAAGACCATACAACCCATCCGACGACCTCCGGTTCCAGAGAACCTACCGGGACTGCCCTCGGCCTATTGGTCCTTCGCGGACGTCTTTGATAAAAAGGAATCTGAGGTACTTCCGCCACATCGTCCGTACGATTGTGCCATCGACCTGCTCCCGGGAACAACACCACCTCGAGGACGGATATATCCATTATCTCCAGCCGAAACAAGGGCCATGTCTACTTACATCACAGAGAGCCTGGCAAGGGGATTCATTCGGAGATCCTCCTCTCCTGCTGGAGCAGGCTTCTTCTTCATTAAGAAGAAAGAGGGCGACCTACGCCCATGTATAGACTACCGGGGATTGAACCAAATCACCGTAAAAAACAAGTACCCTCTGCCGCTCATCCCCGAATTGTTTGACCGGCTTAGAGGAGCTCGTGTGTTCACCAAATTGGACCTTCGAGGTGCCTACAACCTGGTCCGCATCCGCTCTGGGGACGAATGGAAGACCGCGTTCAATACTCGCGATGGGCACTATGAATACTGCATAATGCCCTTCGGCCTGTGTAACGCACCAGCAGTCTTTCAGGAATTGGTGAACGACGTTTTCCGGGACCTTCTCTACGTCTGTGTGGTGGTGTATCTGGATGATATCCTTGTCTTCTCTCCGGATCTCCAGACCCACAGAGAGAACGTGCAGCTAGTTCTACAAAGACTGAGAGAGAATCGTCTGTACGCTAAGTATGAGAAGTGTGTCTTTGAGCAGTCTTCTCTCCCCTTCCTGGGTTACATCATCTCCGATACCGGACTGCAGATGGATCCAAAGAAGGTCTCCTCCATTCTCAACTGGCCTCCTCCTTCTGGACTGAAGGCAATCCAACGCTTTCTGGGATTCGCCAACTACTACCGCCAGTTCATCCCTCACTTCTCTGCTCTGACCGCTCCTCTCTCCGCCTTGACCAAGAAGGAGGCTAATCCAAAGGACTGGTCACCTGCGGCCGACGCCGCGTTTGGCTCCCTGAAGCGGGCATTTGCCTCCTCTCCTGTGCTCCACCGTCCGGAGTTAAACCGCCAGTTCACCTTGGAGGTGGATGCCTCCTCCTCGGGAGCCGGAGCAGTGCTCATGCAGAAGTCCTCCTCCGGGAAGATGGTGACTTGCGGTTTCTTCTCCAAGAGCTTCTCAGCGCCTGAACGCAACTACACCATCGGTGACCGAGAGCTATTGGCAGTAAAACTGGCTCTGGAGGAATGGCGCTACCTTCTGGAAGGAGCAGTGTACCCCGTAATCATTTACACGGACCACAAGAACCTGGAATACCTGCGGTCCGCTCAGCGACTGAACCCACGGCAAGCCAGGTGGTCCTTGTTCTTTGCCAGGTTCGATTTCCAGCTCCATTTCCGACCCGCGGACAAGAATGTACGCGCTGATGCCTTGTCCAGGTCTTTCATGCCCATGGAGCAGGAGGAGGAGACATCACAGCCCATCATCTGTCCTAGTAAAATCATTCCAGTGGCTCCTGTCACCCTGGCCCAGATACCGCCCGGGAAAACCTATGTCTCTGAGACTGACAGGCAAAAAGTGTTACACTGGGGCCATGCCTCGAAAACAGCCGGTCATGCTGGTCAAAAGAAAACATGGAGTGCGATTGTACGTCATTACTGGTGGCCATCCCTTCGCATGGACGTCGCTGCTTTTGTCTCTGCCTGCTCCTCTTGTGCCAGGAACAAGACGCCCAAACACCTGCCATATGGCCGTCTTCTGCCTCTGCCTATACCCTCAGTTCCCTGGCAACACATTGCAATGGACTTTATTACGGACTTGCCATTGTCCTCCGGACACACAGTCATATGGGTCGTGGTGGACCGGTTCTCTAAAATGGCTCATTTCGTCCCTATGGCTGGACTGCCCTCTGCTCAGGAACTCGCGGATGCCTATATACATCACATCTTCCGCTTGCATGGCTTTCCATCACACATCGTGTCCGACAGAGGAACTCAGTTCACCTCCCGCTTCTGGAGGGCTCTCTGCAAACATCTGGGAGTGACTCTGGACTTTTCTTCTGCCTACCATCCTCAGTCTAATGGCCAAGTGGAAAGGGTCAACCAAATCTTGACCTCCTTCTTACGACACTACGTCAACGCCCATCACGACGACTGGTCCACGCTTCTTCCTTGGGCTGAATTCTCCCATAACCACCACGTCAGTGAGTCCTCCTCCAGCTCTCCCTTTCATGTCGTTTACGGACTTCAGCCCTCCGTCCCATTGCCTGTATCTCCTTCTTCGGATGTCCCTGCTGCTGATGCTGTAGCCCGTGACTTTGCAACCATTTGGGACTCTGTCAAGGCGTCCCTTGGGCGTGCTTCCCTGCGGATGAAGAGACATGCAGACAAGAGACGTCTGGATCCTCCGTGTTTCTCTCCTGGAGATCTAGTCTGGCTTGCTTCCAAGTACGTCCGATTGAAGATACCATCCTACAAGCTGGGTCCTCGCTACATCGGGCCGTTTAAAGTCCTCCGCAAGATCAATGAGGTCTCCTACAAGCTACAGCTCCCGGCCACGATGAGGATACCCAACTCCTTCCACGTCTCCCTGCTCAAGCCGGTTGTCCTTGGTCCCTTCTCCGCTGCTGCCAGTTCGGCTCCTCCTCCTATTGCCGATGACGACATCTATGCGGTAAGGGATATCGTGGCCATGAAAACTGTACGGGGCCGACAGTTCTTCCTGGTGGACTGGGCTGGCTATGGTCCTGAGGATAGGTCCTGGGAACCCCGGGAGAATGTGGGTACTCCTTTGATCCGTGCCTTCCTGTCCCGGTTGCGGGGAGGGGGGCGTGGGGGGGGGTACTGTCACGCTCCCCGGGTCCTCTGCTCCGCTTCCCGGCTCACCTGCCACGCTCCCCGCTCTCCAGCCTCCATCGCCCGCGCTTCCCAGGCCTCCTGGTCCCCGCTCCCGGCGCCCGTCGGCTTCCCAGCCCCAGCCCGGCTCTGCTGCGTCCTCCTCTCAGCTTCCTGCCCTGGCTTCTGGCACCCGGGCCGCGCGCATGCGCATTAGGGCGCGCGCGCGGTCACTGACCCTTTCTTAAAGGGCCAGTGTCCACTGACAGGAAATGTAGCACACAGGTACGGGGTATAAAGGGGTGCAATGTCCAAGGGGGCGGGGCCTGATCTTCGTGTTTCCCAAGCTAGGAGTCAGGTCTCCTTGTGTCTCTGTGCCATACTCACGTATCTCTCTTCTAGAGCTGATCCTGCCTCGCCATCCGGTCCTGCCGCATCCCGCACTCCGAACGCTGCCTATCTGCCATCCTGACAGTCCGTACCATCTCTGACCCCTGTGGTGACCCGTCATCTCGCTCCAACGGTTCCGGACTCCGCCTGACATCATCTCGGCTTCCGAACCTGAGCTCCGTCACCCGGACTACCATCAGTGACTCCGTGGTCCCAGGGACTTCTCTATTATACTCTTGTGCACGGACTGCCCTGCTACCTGTAGTGCTCCAGCTACCGGACCCCTTACCATCATCTAGGAGTTCGGCCCAGTGGATCCACCTCCTGGGTCTGCCCTTCCACCTGGCCCTAACAGTAAGATCAGGCCATGGATCCCGCTGAAGCACTAGCGGCCTTGCAGGAGGAACTCCAACGCCAGCGTGAGACCCAGACCCGCATGCTGAACTTCATGACTTCGGTGGACGCCCGCCTTAACACGCTACAAGCGTAAATTACATCTTCAGCATCTCGGGCTTCCACTAGCCAATCCACGGCTCCAGCCCCCGTGGCAGCCTCTTCGGATGCTTCCAGACTTCGTTTGGCTTCACCACCCCAGTACGCCGGAGATCCCAAGACCTGCAGGGGTTTCATAAACCAATGCTCCCTCCATTTCACGCAGCTGCCGCATTTGTTTGCCTCCGACCAAGCCAAGGTCGCCTTCATCATGTCCCATCTAGAGGGTGAGGCACTGGCGTGGATGAACCCCTTGTGGGAGAAGGAGGATCCTGTGACCACGAACATCCAGGAGTTTCTGCAGGCATTCCGTGGCACCTTTGACGAGCCCGGACGCGCCTCCGCGTCTGCCTCATCTCTTCTCCGGTTACGTCAGGGGACTCTGACGGTGGGTCAATACGCAATCCGTTTTCGCACCTTGGCTTCGGAACTTGGCTGGAACAACAAGGCCCTAACTGCCGCCTTCTGGGAAGGACTCTCGGGTCGAATTAAAGATGAGCTGGCTGGTCGTGACGTACCATCCACCCTGGATGCCCTGATTACCCTAGCGACTCGAGTGGACATCCACTTTCAGGAGCGATCTAAAGAGGTGTCCCGTGAGAGACGTCCGGTACGGCATTCCTCTCCTCCGCAGAAGTCCGCCATTCTCCAGTCAACGGCATCTGGTGTCTCCGTCCATGAGCCCATGCAGGTCGACCGTGTGCGGCAGTCTGAACAACGTCGAGCAGAGCGGCTCGCCAAGGGCCTCTGCTTCTACTGCGGAGAGGGCACACACCTGCTACGCTCCTGCCCAGAGAGGCCGGGAAACTCCAAAGCCTAGGGTTGGTAGGAGAGGCCACCCTAGGTGCTGGGACTCTCTCAGACCCGGTTATGTGGACTGTACAAGTGTCAACGGGAGAGACGCGGTTCACGGCCGAGGCGTACCTCGATTCTGGGGCAGCAGGCAATTTCATCCAGCAAGCCACGGTGGACAAGTACCAGGTGCCTGTCACTCCACTCGACAAACCTCTCGTGATTGCCTCTGTGGATGGGAGACCCCTCTCTGACACCATCTCCTGGATCACCAAGCCGGTGGAACTACGTATCGGTGCCCTGCACACCGAGAACATCGCTCTCTACGTCCTTCCACACATGTCCCATCAAATCCTGCTGGGACTTCCCTGGTTACGGACACACGAGCCATCAGTCACCTGGGGCACTGGTGAAATCACCCGATGGGGCTCTTCGTGCCAGGAGAAGTGTCTGAAGACCATACAACCCATCCGACGACCTCCGGTTCCAGAGAACCTACCGGGACTGCCCTCGGCCTATTGGTCCTTCGCGGACGTCTTTGATAAAAAGGAATCTGAGGTACTTCCGCCACATCGTCCGTACGATTGTGCCATCGACCTGCTCCCGGGAACAACACCACCTCGAGGACGGATATATCCATTATCTCCAGCCGAAACAAGGGCCATGTCTACTTACATCACAGAGAGCCTGGCAAGGGGATTCATTCGGAGATCCTCCTCTCCTGCTGGAGCAGGCTTCTTCTTCATTAAGAAGAAAGAGGGCGACCTACGCCCATGTATAGACTACCGGGGATTGAACCAAATCACCGTAAAAAACAAGTACCCTCTGCCGCTCATCCCCGAATTGTTTGACCGGCTTAGAGGAGCTCGTGTGTTCACCAAATTGGACCTTCGAGGTGCCTACAACCTGGTCCGCATCCGCTCTGGGGACGAATGGAAGACCGCGTTCAATACTCGCGATGGGCACTATGAATACTGCATAATGCCCTTCGGCCTGTGTAACGCACCAGCAGTCTTTCAGGAATTGGTGAACGACGTTTTCCGGGACCTTCTCTACGTCTGTGTGGTGGTGTATCTGGATGATATCCTTGTCTTCTCTCCGGATCTCCAGACCCACAGAGAGAACGTGCAGCTAGTTCTACAAAGACTGAGAGAGAATCGTCTGTACGCTAAGTATGAGAAGTGTGTCTTTGAGCAGTCTTCTCTCCCCTTCCTGGGTTACATCATCTCTGATACCGGACTGCAGATGGATCCAAAGAAGGTCTCCTCCATTCTCAACTGGCCTCCTCCTTCTGGACTGAAGGCAATCCAACGCTTTCTGGGATTCGCCAACTACTACCGCCAGTTCATCCCTCACTTCTCTGCTCTGACCGCTCCTCTCTCCGCCTTGACCAAGAAGGAGGCTAATCCAAAGGACTGGTCACCTGCGGCCGACGCCGCGTTTGGCTCCCTGAAGCGGGCATTTGCCTCCTCTCCTGTGCTCCACCGTCCGGAGTTAAACCGCCAGTTCACCTTGGAGGTGGATGCCTCCTCCTCGGGAGCCGGAGCAGTGCTCATGCAGAAGTCCTCCTCCGGGAAGATGGTGACTTGCGGTTTCTTCTCCAAGAGCTTCTCAGCGCCTGAACGCAACTACACCATCGGTGACCGAGAGCTATTGGCAGTAAAACTGGCTCTGGAGGAATGGCGCTACCTTCTGGAAGGAGCAGTGTACCCCGTAATCATTTACACGGACCACAAGAACCTGGAATACCTGCGGTCCGCTCAGCGACTGAACCCACGGCAAGCCAGGTGGTCCTTGTTCTTTGCCAGGTTCGATTTCCAGCTCCATTTCCGACCCGCGGACAAGAATGTACGCGCTGATGCCTTGTCCAGGTCTTTCATGCCCATGGAGCAGGAGGAGGAGACATCACAGCCCATCATCTGTCCTAGTAAAATCATTCCAGTGGCTCCTGTCACCCTGGCCCAGATACCGCCCGGGAAAACCTATGTCTCTGAGACTGACAGGCAAAAAGTGTTACACTGGGGCCATGCCTCGAAAACAGCCGGTCATGCTGGTCAAAAGAAAACATGGAGTGCGATTGTACGTCATTACTGGTGGCCATCCCTTCGCACGGACGCCGCTGCTTTTGTCTCTGCCTGCTCCTCTTGTGCCAGGAACAAGACGCCCAAACACCTGCCATATGGCCGTCTTCTGCCTCTGCCTATACCCTCAGTTCCCTGGCAACACATTGCAATGGACTTTATTACGGACTTGCCATTGTCCTCCGGACACACAGTCATATGGGTCGTGGTGGACCGGTTCTCTAAAATGGCTCATTTCGTCCCTATGGCTGGACTGCCCTCTGCTCAGGAACTCGCGGATGCCTATATACATCACATCTTCCGCTTGCATGGCTTTCCATCACACATCGTGTCCGACAGAGGAACTCAGTTCACCTCCCGCTTCTGGAGGGCTCTCTGCAAACATCTGGGAGTGACTCTGGACTTTTCTTCTGCCTACCATCCTCAGTCTAATGGCCAAGTGGAAAGGGTCAACCAAATCTTGACCTCCTTCTTACGACACTACGTCAACGCCCATCACGACGACTGGTCCACGCTTCTTCCTTGGGCTGAATTCTCCCATAACCACCACGTCAGTGAGTCCTCCTCCAGCTCTCCCTTTCATGTCGTTTACGGACTTCAGCCCTCCGTCCCATTGCCTGTATCTCCTTCTTCGGATGTCCCTGCTGCTGATGCTGTAGCCCGTGACTTTGCAACCATTTGGGACTCTGTCAAGGCGTCCCTTGGGCGTGCTTCCCTGCGGATGAAGAGACATGCAGACAAGAGACGTCTGGATCCTCCGTGTTTCTCTCCTGGAGATCTAGTCTGGCTTGCTTCCAAGTACGTCCGATTGAAGATACCATCCTACAAGCTGGGTCCTCGCTACATCGGGCCGTTTAAAGTCCTCCGCAAGATCAATGAGGTCTCCTACAAGCTACAGCTCCCGGCCACGATGAGGATACCCAACTCCTTCCACGTCTCCCTGCTCAAGCCGGTTGTCCTTGGTCCCTTCTCCGCTGCTGCCAGTTCGGCTCCTCCTCCTATTGCCGATGACGACATCTATGCGGTAAGGGATATCGTGGCCATGAAAACTGTACGGGGCCGACAGTTCTTCCTGGTGGACTGGGCTGGCTATGGTCCTGAGGATAGGTCCTGGGAACCCCGGGAGAATGTGGGTACTCCTTTGATCCGTGCCTTCCTGTCCCGGTTGCGGGGAGGGGGGCGTGGGGGGGGGGTACTGTCATGCTCCCCGGGTCCTCTGCTCCGCTTCCCGGCTCACCTGCCACGCTCCCCGCTCTCCAGCCTCCATCGCCCGCGCTTCCCAGGCCTCCTGGTCCCCGCTCCCGGCGCCCGTCGGCTTCCCAGCCCCAGCCCGGCTCTGCTGCGTCCTCCTCTCAGCTTCCTGCCCTGGCTTCTGGCACCCGGGCCGCGCGCATGCGCATTAGGGCGCGCGCGCGGTCACTGACCCTTTCTTAAAGGGCCAGTGTCCACTGACAGGAAATGTAGCACACAGGTACGGGGTATAAAGGGGTGCAATGTCCAAGGGGGCGGGGCCTGATCTTCGTGTTTCCCAAGCTAGGAGTCAGGTCTCCTTGTGTCTCTGTGCCATACTCACGTATCTCTCTTCTAGAGCTGATCCTGCCTCGCCATCCGGTCCTGCCGCATCCCGCACTCCGAACGCTGCCTATCTGCCATCCTGACAGTCCGTACCATCTCTGACCCCTGTGGTGACCCGTCATCTCGCTCCAACGGTTCCGGACTCCGCCTGACATCATCTCGGCTTCCGAACCTGAGCTCCGTCACCCGGACTACCATCAGTGACTCCGTGGTCCCAGGGACTTCTCTATTATACTCTTGTGCACGGACTGCCCTGCTACCTGTAGTGCTCCAGCTACCGGACCCCTTACCATCATCTAGGAGTTCAGCCCAGTGGATCCACCTCCTGGGTCTGCCCTTCCACCTGGCCCTAACAGTATCCCGAGGCCAGAACCGCGAGGAAGCGCGTCAAGCTCCTGGGGGACTTTAGACTCAACGCTGCTGGCGCCGGGGTAAGCGTTTATATCAGCTTCTTCTTGGGGGACATATCCGATCCGGAGGGCTCGGCGGGAGAGGTGTATTACGCTGCTTTCACATCAGCGTTTTGCTGCCGCACTGCCAGATCCGGCATAAGTGTAGTACAGTTCAATACAGTTCACTGGCAAGCTCCGGGCACATGCGGTTATGTGACCGGAGCTTGTGACAGCATGTGACCGGGGCTTGCCGCACTGTCTGTGAACTGTATTGAACTGTACTACACTTAGGCCGGATCTGGCAATGCGGCAGGAAAACGGTGATGTGAAACTGCCCTTAGGCTGTCGGGTGCGGGAGCTCCAGTGAAGCATGTCCTCACGCTGCCATGTCCAGGACACGCCTCCATTCTACCACTTCTTAAATAGTAAATAGCGCAGGTAGAAATAAGTTTGGTAGTTTTAAGTTACTTAGCTTGGTCAGTGCAGGTAAACTGGTGTGACGCTCCAATGCATTTCCTCCTTCATGGGTTCATCAGGAGGCCGAGATATATATATAGATAAATGTTATTGATGTAATGCAAGTTACCTCCACTGACCAAGCTAAGTAACTTATAACTATCTACATTATTTCTACCTGCCCTATTTTACTATTTAAGAAGTGGTAGAATTTGTTTAGGGTGAGCGAGGGGCAGCCGCCGTTCTTCACTGACTTGTAAAACACGCACATGTACCTCCGTGTTCCGTGATTCACGGCACACGTGGGTTGTCCATGTGCAATCCGTGATCCGTGATTGCAAATGGACATTACTCACCTGCCTTCGCTCCTGCTGTCCATGGTGCTGAACTCCTTGGCTCTGCAGTGTCCGCCCACCGCTCTCTGCAGCTACTTCCGGGTCAGCTGTTCCTGCTTTCATGAATATTCATAAACTGGGAAGGAGCTGCAGAAAGCGGAGGCTGCACAGCGAATCGCTGGAAAGGTTAGTTGAAAATGTTTATTATTTTATATGTCAGTGTTTTTCTGGTACGTGTTTCACGGATTACACACGGATCACACCATAGTGTGGTCCGTGGGTCATCAGTGATGCCAGAAAAAAATGGACTTGTCTCCGTGCAGAATAACGGACACGCGTATTCGCTTCACCGAGACATGTTCAGTGAAAAATTACTGATGTGTGAGCAGACCCATTGATTATAATGGCTCTGCGTATGTCAGTGATTCTGGTACGTATAAAAAAAAAAAGCACAAACGTACCAGAATCACTGACGTGTGAAGAGGGCCTTAGGGTTTAAATCCTCCTTTGTTAGGCAGGTATATCAGCTTCTTAGGGTCATCATAAGGAAAGTGTTTTAATCACTTGGTTTATCACAATCTTGTTATTGTCTATTTTAATTCATATCTAGTAAAAATTGGTTTTAAAGTGTATCTGCTTTATTGGGATTTTTCTATGTCATTTCTGGATTTTGTTTTGGATTCAAACATATCCTATTACGTTTAGGTTTATAAAAGCGACAATACACAAAAAAACGACATAAATGTGATATGGATGTAATCGTATGGACCTGAAGAATAAAACTGTCTTAATATTACCACACGGTGAACAACATTTAAAAAAAACAAAACAAAAAAAACCCAATTCCTGAATTGCTGTTTCTTCATGATAACCAGCATGGATTCATGAACGATAAGTCGTATCTAACCAACATGTTGGTTTTCTATGAGGAGGCAAGTGTAATTCTGGATATTGGTAATGCAGCTGATACGATTTAAGGCCCCGTCACACGCAGCGACTTATCTATCGATATATCGCAGGGGTTATGGATTCCGTGACGCACATCAGGCATCGTTAGTGACGTTGTTGCGTGTGACAGCAAGGAACGACCGTTAACGATGGAAAATACTCACCTTATCGTCCATCGTTGACACATCGTTCCTTTTAAAAAAAAACATCGCTGATTGTTGAGCACGCAGGTTGTTCGTCGTTCCTGAGGCAGCACACATCGCTACGTGTGACACCTCGGGAACGATGAACTGCAGCTTACCTGCGGCCGCCCGCAATGCGGAAGGAAGGTGGTGGGCGGGATGTTACGTCCCGCTCATCTCCGCCCCTCCACTTCTATTGGGTGGCCGCCTAGTGATGCCGCACGAACCGCTCCCTTAGAAAGGAGGCGGTTCGCCGGCAACAGCGATGTCGCTAGGCAGGTAAATCCGTGTGACGGCTCCTAACGATATTGTGCGCCACGGGCAGCAATTTGCCCGTGACTCACAAATAACAGGGGCGGGTGCTTTCACCAGCGATATCGCTGCGTGTAACACCCCCTTTACTTGGACTTTACAAAGGCATTTGATGCTGTGCCACATGATATTCTTGTAATGAAGCTCCAGAAGCAAAAACTAGGAAAACTATAAGCAGATGGGCAATGATTTAAGGAATTGGCTAAAAGTTAGGAAACAAAGAGTAAATGGTACATTCTCTAAATGGGCTATAGTTAGCAGTGAGGACCACAGGGATCTGTGCTAGGACCAATTCTTTTTAAAGGAAACCTATTAGGTGCAATATGCATCCAGACCCATGAGCATTTCTGGGTACATATTGATAATCCCTACCTAGCAATATGCACCCAGAACCACGAGCAGTTCTGGGTGCATATTGCTAATCCCTGCCTAGCAGTCCCAGCTTATTCTAGGATATATACAGTAAAGGGATCTTTAGAAAAAGTATTTCTAAAGATCCTCTATGATATGCTAATGAGCGCAGGCACTAGTGCGCAAGGGTGTTAGTTCCTGCGCTCATTCCGCCCTTTTAGCATGGTAGCATGCCCACAGGAGCGTGCTAACATGCTATTCAATGCCCACTGCCACGGTCATCACCAGTGGTGACACACGTACATGTATCGGTTGCTGCAGCCTCAAATGCCAGGCACTGCGCATGATCAAGTCACCGAACTTCCGGTCATGTGCACTATGAAGCCAGTGTACGCGTTCTGGCTTCAGAGAGGTCAAGTATGCATGACCGACGAAGTGACGGAGACATCTGATCATGCGCACTGCCGGGTTTCTGAGGTTGTAGCAACGGACAGGTACGCGTGTCACTGCTGGTGATGATGCTGAGACTGGGCATTGAATAGCATGTTAGCACGTCCCTGTGGTATAAAATATTCTTTATAAATAAAATATAAAGTCACATATGTAATCAATCAAACCTCTTTGCGGGTAACGCGATGATGGTTTGCAAACCAGGCGTCACTGTAAATAGAAAAAAAAAACACATTAGTACAGGCATGTAAAACATGAACTACAATAAAAAACTTTCACAGAACTTTCTCACGGATAGCACTGGTATAAAGAGCGGCACAGTGGCTCAGTGGTTAGCACTGCGATCTTACAGCGCTTGGGTCCTGAATTTAAATCACATCAAGGAAAATATTTGCAAGAAGTTTGTATGTTCTCCCCGAGTTTGTGAGTTTTCTCCCACACTCCATAGACATACTGACAGGTAATTTAGATTGGGCTCAATGGGGACAGTGTTACTGATCCATGTAAAGCTCTGTGGAATTAATGGCTTTGTATAAGTGAATAAATATTATTACCACCTTTGATATTTTCGGAAAAAATCGGTGTCGGGTCAAAATCAGCAATGCAAGTCCGTGACAAAATTCAGAACCGTATTTCGATGACATCTGACCGATTTTTGATGACTGACAGAATGGACAAGTTTGGGGAGGAAAAACTGATGCCACCCTTTTCAATCGCATTGGACCGGTTTTCTCGGATGTGAAGAAAACAGTGGTGTGAACCTCCCCTTTGTGCCAGTTGCGGGCGCTCAGTAACTGTCTTTACTGAAGTCCGCCTTCTTCACTATAATTAGTGTAGCTTTACAAATTTAGTGGACATTTTTAGCGCAATTATAACACGTTTTTCCTATTACACAGTGTCAGTAGCAGGCGTTCAGTCATTTTTTTACATTTTAGCTTAGTTTAGCAATTTACTATCAAATCTCTGTAGGAATTATTCTATTACAGATTTTTTTCTAATGCTCTATAGATTTACACTTCGAGCAGGTCAGTTGCAGGAGGTCAATAACAATATTTATTCACATTCTATTACAGCATTTTATAATTTGATGTTCTCATTTATTTTTCATTTCTATTCTTTTCTTTTAATTTTTTTCTCATTCTTTTTTCTTCTATTCTCTACTATACAACAAAACACATCTGAATAAAATTTGGTTACACAACACATGTGAAAACGCTACAAACACACAAAAACCCATGTAAAAGAATAACGTGCCATTCATCCCCAATAGCGTATTCAGCTGAGGCAAACGCATGCGTCTGACAATCTGAGGATGAGGATACAACATTCCTCTATTTCCAGCTCCTCCGCTACCTCCTCTAGTGAGAATGAACCCCCACAAAGATGCCCCAGGACAGATGAGGAATGCCGACAGATAGTGATCCCCTGGGAACCTCACACCCTGAAAATTCAGTCTCAGATTACTGGTCGACAACAGATTACAGTCTCCATCAGGAATCCAATTTGATACTGCAGGTCTCACAGAAATTGGCTATTGTAACCCCTTCACCACCTAGTCTGTTTTCCTCTTCATGACAAGGCCAATTTATTTTTTTTTTTAATTCTGACCAGCGTCACTTTATGAGTTAATAACTGCAACACTTCAGCGGATCTCAGTGATTCTTTTTTTTGTGACGTATTGTGCTTCATGTAAATGGTAATTTTAGGGTGACATTTTCGTGTTTTTGTGAAAATGTTGGAAATTTAGCGAAAATAAGAAATTTAGCAATTTTCAAATTTTGAAATTTTATACCTTTACCCTTTATACCATTTACCACATGTCTACTTTAAAAACATCACCATTCTAAAAAGTGCAGCTCTCAAACTGCTCAAAACCATATTCAAGAAGTTTATTAACCTTTTACGTGCTTCACAGGAACTAAAGCAATATGGAAGGAAAAAATAAAATGTAACTTTTTCCCACAAAAATGTTATTTTAGTACCAAATTTTGCATTTTCACATGGGTAACAGGAGAAAATGCATTGTACAGTTTGTTGTGCAATTTCACACGATACTCAATATGAGATGGAAAACTACTGTTTTGGCTCTCGGTAGAGCTTGGAAGGGAAGGAGCGCCATTGCACGTTTTGAATGCAAAATTGACAGGAATCATTAGCGGACACCTGTCACATTTGGAGATCTCCTCATTTGAATAAACAGTGGAAACCCCCACAAGTAAACCCATTTTGGAAACTAGAAACCTCAAGGATTTACATAGATGTGTGGACACCTTAGACCAGAGGACGCATGCGGCCCATGAGGCTGATTTTTTGCGGCCCACAGACCCCGTGACGATCGCAGCTCTATGTCGGGAGACGGCAGGCAGGCGCAGAGGAGCTGTCTGCACTACACCGATGGATGATGCAGCCAATCAGATGCAAACAGTGATGTCGCTGTATGAGGTCACCTCCTTGCATCTGATTGGCTGGCGGAAGCCATTGGTATAGTGCTAAGAGCTCCTCTGCGCGGCACCGCAAATGATTCAACAGTACTATAAAATCGTGCCTGCCGGCGCCCAGCATAGACCTGCGATCGTCACGGATCTGCGGGCTGCAAAAAGCAGGTATGTGCCCACGATCAGGACACGCTGTGTCCTGGATGCGGCGGGTCCTGACTGCAGGGCTGTGAGTCTCCTCCGCAGGAGAATACAGGAGACCGCAGATGCTAGTGCCCACGATCTGAGTTCGGGCCGCTGCGGTCTCCTCGCTATATTCTCAGTACAGATGACACTTGCGACTCTAAAAGCCGCACCGCAGGTCAATGTTTGCTGAGGGCCGCACACGCACAGTGGATGGAATTTCTAGAAATCCCCTCTGCTTGTACTGTACAACCCAGTGCTCTGGATGCAGCTGAAACATACTGCCTCCAAAACGCTGCAAACACTAATTCGCACGCAGCCCTGAGGGAAAAGGGAGGAAAGGTGAGAAGTTTGGTTTTTTTTTTTGGCGTTTGTGAAGAGCGGTATAATAGGGGACAAGGATGAGGGCACAAGGATGGGCACAATACTACAAGGATGGGCACAATACTACAAGGATGGGCATGAGGATGGACACAATACTACAAGGATGGGCATAGTACTACAAGGCACAAGGATAGACAATACTACAAGGATGGGCACAATACTACAAGGATGGGCAGAATACTACAGGGCACAGGGATGAGCACAATACTACAGGGCACAAGTATGGACAATACTACAAGGATGGGCACAAAACTACAGGGCACAAGGATGGGAGACATTACTACAGGGTACAAGGATGGGCACATTACTACAGGGCACAAAGATGGGCAAATTACTCAAGGTACAAGGGAGGGGAGGGGCACATTACTATAGGGCACAAGGATGGGAGACTTTACTACAGGGGACAAGATGGGGACATTACTACAGGGGACAAGGATGGGGGACACTGCTACCAGTATGGGGGATATAACTACAGGACAGAAGGATGTGCATATTATACAGGACACAAACGGGACATTACTACAGGATGCGACATTACCACAGGATGGGGGACATTACTAAAAGATGTTGGATAAGATGACTGTATGATGCTGCTAATTGTAAAACAATATTAGAAGGGGATTAAATGTAAAAGAAAATATTTAAAATAAAGCATGACTTTTTTGCCAAAATTATCTTTTATGGGGGCGTGGCCAGCAGCACATGGAGACAGAAGCACAGTAACTCTGCTCCTGTGCTTACCGGCTCCATACAGCGGCACAAAGCATTCATTTGAGCTAGCTCGAGTCCTATTTGGAGGCTAAAGACCCCAGGAAAGCAGGGGTATGAAGGAGGTACGGCGCGGCCGTGGCAGAGGGAGGAAAAGCCCCTTAAAGCTTACCCAATTCTATCCAACAGCAGATGGATTCCAAGATGGTGCTGGAAGATCACAGCATGGCCTGACAGCATCTAAGAATACTACCCCCCCCCCCCACCCCCTTCCCCGCAGGCTGAGTGAGTCAGAAGCTACAGGCAGAATGAGTCACAATCAAAGACCACTGTGGGGGGCACTGCCGATTGTCAGTGCAAGATAAGGATGAATCAGACCAGAACAATGGGGAGCAGCCGGGGGAGGCGAAGTCGGCCTTGAATTTTGAAATCCAACCCCAGGCTTCTCCCCCCCCCCCCCACACAGAAGGCTCACAGGCCTCAGGCTGTAGCACAGGGAGAAACAACCAGGATCCTGGTGAACATTCCTCAGAGCCACTGACAGAATATACTATGAGGAAACTCATGGCAGAGCTAATGGCTTCCTTTACAAGGGACATGCAAAGTGTACTCAAGTCTATGCAAAGAGATATCGCAGCAATAGGGGACTACACATCCCATCTAGAGGACAAGATGGCAGAACTAACAACTGCACACAGTGAGGTGGTGGACTCTGTGGTATCTATGGATGAAGAATTGGATGCCATGAAGCTTAAAATAGTTGATATGAAAGATTGATCGCGCCGAAATAATGTCAGACTGAGTAGCATCACAGAATCTGTTAAAACAGACTAGCTTGAAGAACTCCTCACAGATTACTTCTCATGCCTGCTACCAGACGCTACACAAAAAAAAAAAAAAATTGCCTTCCTCGACCCCCAGAGATGTCATAATGAGAATTCACTTTTTTCATAAAAAAGAGAAATTAATGGAAGCAGCCCGCAATCCACCCTCACTGCCAGAGCGATTCCAAGGCATTGCTATATTTACTGACCTATTAGCAGTCACTCTAGCCCGCAGAAGAGCCTTCATAAACAGTACAAAAATTCTCAGAGAACAACATTCCATACAAATGGGGCTTTCCAGTGAAATTAAAAAAAGCAGGGCAAGCACGTGGCATGCAACCCGGAACAAGCTCTTCAATTATGCAAGGAATGGAACCTACTTACCCCCTCCAAGGAACATCAAGATGGATCCTCACCACCACGCCATATTCCAGAAGAATGGTCTAAGGGGTGCTTCACACACAGCGAGCTCGCTGCCGAGATCGCTGCTGAGTCACGGTTTTTGTGACGCAGCAGTGACCTCATTAGCGATCTCGCTGTGTGTGACACTGAGCAGCGATCTGGCCCCTGCTGCGAGATCGCTGCTCGTTACACACAGCCCTGGTTCGTTTTCTTCAAAGCCGCTCTCCTGCTGTGACACACAGATCGCTGTGTGTGACAGCAAGAGAGCGACAAATGAAGCGAGCAGGGAGCAGGAGCCGGCGTCTGACAGCTGAGGTAAGCTGTATCCAAGATAAACATCGGGTAACCAAGGTGGTTACCCGATATTTACCTTAGTTACCAGCATCTGCAGCTCTCACGCTGCCTGTGCTGCCGGCTCCGGCTCTCTGCACATGTAGCTGCTGTACACATCGGGTTAATTAACCCGATGTGTACAGCAGCTAGGAGAGCAAGGAGCCAGCGCTAAGCAGTGTGCGCGGCTCCCTGCTCTCTGCACATGTAGCTGCATTACACATCGGGTTAATTAACCCGATGTGTACTGTAGCTATGGTAGGAGAGCAAGGAGCCAGCGCTCAGTGTGCGCGGCTCCCTGCTCCCTGCACACACAGCTGTGCGCTGGTAACTAATGTAAACATCGGGTAACCATACCCGATGTTTACCTTAGTTACCAGTCTCCGCAGCTTCCAGACGGCAGCTCCGTGCAAGCGCAGCGTCGCTTGCACGTCGCTGCTGGCTGGGGGCTGGTCGCTGGTGAGATCTGCCTGTTTGACAGCTCACCAGCGACCATGTAGCGATGCAGCAGCGATCCTGACCAGGTCAGATCGCTGGTCGGATCGCTGCTGCATCGCTAAGTGTGAAGGTACCCTAAAGGCTAAGGGGTGCTTCACACACAGCGAGCTCGCTGCCGAGATCGCTGCTGAGTCACGCTTTTTGTGACGCAGCAGTGACCTCATTAGCGATCTCGCTGTGTGTGACAATGAGCAGCGATCTGGCCCCTGCTGCGAGATCGCTGCTCGTTACACACAGCCCTGGTTCGTTTTCTTCAAAGCCGCTCTCCTGCTGTGACACACAGATCGCTGTGTGTGACAGCAAGAGAGCGACAAATGAAGCGAGCAGGGAGCAGGAGCCGGCGTCTGACAGCTGAGGTAAGCTGTATCCAAGATAAACATCGGGTAACCAAGGTGGTTACCCGATATTTACCTTAGTTACCAGCCTCTGCAGCTCTCACTCTGCCTGTGCTGCCGGCTCCGGCTCTCTGCACATGTAGCTGCTGTACACATCGGGTTAATTAACCCGATGTGTACAGCAGCTAGGAGAGCAAGGAGCCAGCGCTAAGCAGTGTGCGCGGCTCCCTGCTCTCTGCACATGTAGCTGCATTACACATCGGGTTAATTAACCCGATGTGTACTGTAGCTAGGAGAGCAAGGAGCCAGCGCTCAGTGTGCGCGGCTCCCTGCTCCCTGCTCACACTGGTAACTAATGTAAACATCGGGTAACCATACCCGATGTTTACCTTAGTTACCAGTCTCCGCAGCTTCCAGACGGCGGCTCCGTGCAAGCGCAGCGTCGCTTGCACGTCGCTGCTGGCTGGGGGCTGTTCACTGGTCGCTGGTGAGATCTGCCTGTTTGACAGCTCACCAGCGACCATGTAGCGATGCAGCAGCGATCCTGACCAGGTCAGATCGCTGGTCGGATCGCTGCTGCATCGCTAAGTGTGAAGGTACCCTAAGTCTGATGCTAACTAGTCACAATAAGGATATTGTGTGACTCATTAAGTAAAGAGACTGCTCAAGATTCCAGATAAGATGCAGTGACTGTCTTTGGTTAACCATGTCATCTGCCCCTTCATGCCCTATCTAAATCAGTCTTTATTTTTTCTTCAAACCCTCCTTTTGGGACTTTTGAAGATAGGAGCCGACCCTGGCACGGATCCCGATACCTCCAGGCACCTGGGTCTGAATATGGACCTCTTCATCTTGCCCCTCAGAACTCCCTTGAACTTTAATTTTCTTTTTTCACTCATTGATTTTTCTGATTTTCCTTTTGGCCTGAAACACACTTCCGCAGAAAAAAACATACGTGTCTCCCGTTCCGTTTTTCGGGTCCGTGTTCCATTTTTTTTATGGGCGTTTCTCCGGTACATGACATCTGTGTGATGACGTATACTTGCCGTGTGTACGTGTGGAATGTCCGTGTATGCGTACGTGTCATGTCCGTGTGGTATCCGTATGTGTTGATCTGTGTGTGTTGTAAAATGTCGATGCTACATAACCGCTGACAGCCGACACAGACAGAGACAAGCGATGAGAATTGTCATACCACGGCTTTGTCTGTGTGTGGCGTCCTGATTAGCGGTCACCTCACCCGTGATGGAATCACCGGTGTCTGCTAATCCCCTGAGTAACTGAAGTTAGCGGCGACATTTGCGCTGCCGTCACGTAGGTTATCTGCGGCGTCAGCCACCTGACACCACAACTCACCTGTGACTTCTTCGCTGATCGCGCAGCTCACTTCAGACACTTGGGTGACTCGCAGTCACAAGGGGAGGATCCAGTGGTGGCCGCGAGTAACCTGAGTGACGTCATTGGTGATCGCGCGGCTCACTTAAGTTGCTGCTTGGAGGTTATGGAGAGCGGTCATTGTGTGTGGCCGCTCCTGTCACCTTCATGTAGCAGAGCTGAGAGCGTCGTGGGACATCCATGGATTACGGCGGACCTGGATGCGTTTTTTAGTTTTATTAATTTGGTGATCGAGGGTGTTTGTTTGTTTTAAATTATTCTAAATAAAGGTTTTTTGAATGTGTGTTTATTTAATTTTAATAACAGGTTAAACATGGCAGTTATCTTGGGGAGACGGCTGCCATAATTAACCTAGGACTTAGTGGAAGCTATGGGCTGCTGCCATTAACTCCTTATTACCCCAATTGCCACCACACCAGGGCAATTCGGGAAGAGTCGGGTAGAGTCCCGGAAATGTCGCATCTAATGGATGCGGCTTTTCCGGGCGGCTGCTGGCTGATATTGTCAGGGTGGTGGGCTCCCCATAATGTGGGGCTCCCCATCCTGAGAATACCAGCCTTCAGCCGTGTCACTTTACCATGGCTGGTATCAAAAATGGGGGGGGTTATTTATTTTACTGCACAATATAGACACTCCCACCGGATGCAGTGATTGGTTACATTCAGACACGCCCCCACGCTGAGTGACAGCTGTCTCACTGCAACCAATCATAGGCGCCGATGGGTGGGGGAAGCAGGGAATAGTAGATTGAATAATGAGCGGTCGGCATTTTCAAAATAATTGAAGCCGCGTATCTTTTGCACAACTGTTCATCGCCGTGCTGGTGATCGGGGATCGGTAAGTAATGGACAGGGGGAGATACAGACTGACCGACAAAGGGATATTGACTGACAACCACAGAAAATAAGGTAAATTGACTGACAAATTAAAAATAGATTGACCGACATCGCTAACTAAAAAACGCACACGGACAGTACGTGTAGCACACAGATATGCTACGTGTGCCGTTAGTGCAGGCACGGACCCATTGACTTTAGTAGGTCTGTGCCTGCGTGATGCCGGCGAAAAACGGACATGTCGACCGTGTGGGAATAGGTACACACGCACAAACGCACGTTCCATGTGTTTTTACGTGTGTGTGCCTGCTACTGTCGCGGGCGGAGGGGACGCGCTCGCCACGCTCGGGTCCGGGGCTTCTGCTGCTGCTACTCGGTGGCTCGAGCGATGGGCCAGACTCGGGGACTCGAGCAGCTCTCCTCACCCGTGAGTGAAAAGGGATGGTTTGTTTGGGGAGAGAGTTCGTGACGCCACCCACGGGATGTGGTGATGATGGCACCACCGCTGCTGATGACGGGGATCCCGGGAGAGTTGGTAGGGAGCAGCTAGGATGTTGTCCCCTCCGTGGGTAGGGGGTCGGTGCTCCCGGGGCCCGGTGATGTAATGGGGAGGCTGGATGGCCGGGGTGCAGGGTTGCAGGGACAGCGCGGTGCCGGACGGCACTGGTGTACTCACTTAGACAATCAATGACAGAGTCTCTGGTAAACCAAACGGCCGGATGGACGGGTCCCACAGCCGGCTGCAGTGTTGTTGTACTCTCCCCGGACGGCTGATGGTGGCTGTCTTTCCCTGCACCTGTCTAAACTGTGTTGACTCCGATGGTTTCCCAACGGTAGTCTGCTCCCCGGCGTATAGGTACCGTAGGAGCCCTTTTGCCCGCAGGCGCTGGCCCTTGGATCTCTAGCCTGTGGCGGTGGCTGTATATCCTCACGGTGTGGACTGTTGCCTTCTGTCGGGACTTGGTTGTTCGGAAACCCCTGGGGTTCCTGTCACACTCGGATTTGACTATTGTCGGTGGCTCCAAGCCTGGTCTGGGTCCGATGGCCCTGCCTGTGTGCTTAGCTTCACTCTGCTCTCCGGTTCGGCACCGGTGGGCCACCGTCCAACCCCAGTCCTACGGTTCCACAGAGTTCCGCTAACTCCTGCAGACGGCCACCACCGTCTGCCAACCTTGCTGTCAGTGCCTGGGCTCCTACCCAGACACACGCAGTTTGTGACCTCTCACTTTCACCTCCTAAACTGATCTACTGCTTTTCCCGCCTCCAGGCTTGTGAACTCCTCGGTGGGTGGGGCCAACCGCCTGGCTCCGCCCCACCTGGTGTGGACATCAGACCCTGGAGGGAGGTAACAAGGGTTTTTGTCTGACTGTTGTAACTGCCTAGGGTGGGGGTGTGTATGTTATGTCTGTGACTACCTGGCTAGTCCAGGGCGTCACACTACCATAGGGTAGCATTGGTCTACGTGTCTCCATGCCGCCAGTATGTGCAAAAACGTACCAAACACGTACCGGCGGCACGGATGTGTGTCGGAGGCCTTTGAGCTTTCTCGTTTGGGATCACTGGGTGCTTTTGTAGGTTTTTTTCTCAGCACCATGTTTAAATTTGGGTGAAGGGCTCAGCCAGCCCCAGTTAGTGCCCTGTATTGTAGCTCAATCAATTGAGCTAGGTTTACTTGTTTCTTTGTTAGTTTCTCAATCTGAAAAAAAAAAAAAATCTGATGCAACATGATCTATGTAACAAGCAGCAATATTATCGGAGGATGGACGTGTACACAAGTGGTCTAGTTACTCATACTGGAGTATGTAAGCGAAGATATTTTCCTGCAATTAATCTCTATTTGGCTTACCTTCCCAAAGGTTGGGATAAGGTACTCAATGCAGCCCATGGCAACTCTGTAAATTTTCTCGATGGTGATTAGATTCATGTCCATTAATGCTAAAGGGTTAAATTCACCATTTAAGAGATCAGAACTCTGGAAGGAGGCACTCCACATGAACACGGATGTGTTAGACTGCTTTCACACATCAGGTTTTTGCTGTGCGGCACAATCCGACGCTTTTCCGCCGGGTGCGGTTTTTCCTCATAGACTTTTATTAGCGCCGGATTGTGCCGCATGTACTCGCGTTTGATCCGGTTTTTGCCGGTTGCTGCAAAAATCGTCCCTCTGGCGGGCGCACAGGACGCAGAGAACCTTTTTTGCCAGCGGCAAAAAACTGCATAGCGCCGCATGCGGCGCTGTGTGACATGGTGCATAATGAAAGTCTATGCACGCCGAATCCGGTGGCATGCATCAAACGCTGGAAGCATGTACCGGATTCAGTTTTTACTTCTGAGCATACCCAGAAGTGAGATAAATTCATTGCTTGTCAGAAAATATCTCTCTCTTGCCTAAGAAAATCGGTGCGAGTAGAGTGCGATAAAACATCGCATTCCACTCGCACCAATTCTAGCCTGTGTGTCTGCACACGAGCGATTATTTTCTCAGCCCTAATCGGACCGAGAAAACAATCGCAGCATGCTGTGATTGTAATGCGAGACTCTTTCTCTCGCACCCATTCAAGTGAATGGGGCGAGAGAAAAATCGCACTGCACTCGCAGTACTCCGGTGTACCGCGTGTGCAGAGCGAGACTTGCAATAGCCGGCTACGGAGGAGAGAGGGGGATAAATAAATCCCTCCCTCCCGCAGCTGTGGTCCGCTCGCACAGACGGACCGCACTCAGATGCAGGGACACTAGCATGACACTCGGCTCCTGCTGTGCTGCCAGCACGAGCCGAGTGTCATGCGAGCATCGCAGTAGTGCCTCGTGTGGCCCCAGCCTCTCTCTCTCACACTCACTGACTCATTCACTCACTCTCACCCACTTAGGCTGCTTTCACACTACGTCTTTTTAACATGCGTCCTGAACGTTTTTTTGCTGCAAAAGCGGATCCTGCTTTTACAGCAAAAAACACATGCAAACGCATGTGTTACTTTGCAGGATCCTGTCACTGGATGTTTAGGGGCGGGCATTGGAGTCATGTGATCGGGAGTGATGGGAACTAAACGTGCCAGACTGGGAGCCGGCTTCTTACAACTGCGGAGGTTCGTAACCAAGGTAAACATCGGGTATACTTGCTTGGATACCCGATATTTACTTTGATTACGAGCGTCTGCAGCTGCTAGGAGCCGGGCTCCCTGCACACGTAACCAACGTAAACATCGGGTAACTAAGATAAGTGGTTACCCGATATTTACCTTGGTTACGAGTGTCCGCAGCTCTCAGGTGGAGGAGAGGGAGGGGGAGAGACAGAGAGGTAGGAGAGAGAGGGACTGATCACGCGAGACTGGTTCTGGGCATGCTCAGTAGAGCAAGCAGGATCCTGCCTATCAGCATGCCAGCGTTCACATGCGTTTGCATGCTGTTTAGTCAGGATCCAGCGATTTGCAGTATTTGGACGCAGCTCAAAAACGCTACATGTAGCGTTTTTGAAAGATGTTAAAAAACTGCAAGTCGCTGGATCCTCACTATAACGCACGCAAACGCAGGTGAACGCATGTTAACGCGAGTCCATTGCAAATGCATTGAAATGAAAACGCATTTGCACTGGATCCGTTTTTGCGTTAAAAAAACGTTCAGGACGCATGTTAAAAAGACGTAGTGTGAAAGCAGCCTTACCGATCACCGACGCGGCGCTGCATGGCTGTCACACTGTTGGCGGCTTCTCCTGATTTTGAAAATGCCGGCCGCCCATTATTCAATCTCGTATTCACTGCTTTCCCCGCCCACCGGCGCCTATGATTGGTTGCAGTCAGACACACCCCCACGATGAGTGACAGCTGTCTCACTGCAACCAATCACAGCCGCCAGTGGGTGGGTCTATTTCTTGCATTAAAAAAAAATAAATTAAAAAAAAAACGGCGTGCGGTCCCCCCCAATTTTGATATCAGCCAAGATAAACTCATATGGCTGAAGGCTGGTATTCTCAGGATGGGGAGCCCCACGTTATGGGGGGCCCACCACCCTAAAAATATCAGCAAGCAGCCGCCCGGAATTGCCGCATCCATTAGATGCGACAGTCCCGGCTTATCCCGAATTGCCCTGGTGCGGTGGCAATTGGGGTAATAAGGGGTTAATCATGGCAGGCGTCTGAGACACCCCAATGATTAACCTGTAAGTGAAAGTAAATAAACACATACACCCAATAAAATACTTTAGTTGGAATAAAAGACAAAAAAAACCACCCTCTTTCACCACTTTATTAAAATCCCCAAATACCCCTCCAGGTCCGACATAATTCACAGAGGTCCCGCAACGCTTTCAGCTCTGCTACATGAAGCTGACAGGAGCGGCAGTAGAACACCGCCGCTCCTGGGAGCTCCACACAGCAACTGAAGGGAGTTGCGCTGTCAGCGGGGTCGTCACTGAGGTAGTGCCGGTGTATGTGCTGTGATGATGCGTGCGGTAGTGCAGGGGTGTGCGGTGATGATGCGTGCGGTAGTGCAGGGGTGTGCGGTGATGGTGCATGCGGAGAATTTGGTAGAGAATTTGGGGACATTACCCCCATAATAGTGTCAGCAGCAGATCCTCGCCCCATAACAGTGTGTCATGATCACATTTTTTGCTTAAAGTTTTATTTTCCTATTTTCCTTCTCTAAAACCAGGGTGCGTCTTATGGTCCGGTACGTCTTATAGTCCGAAAAATACGGTATATACTTAACAAAAAAGTGCAGGTTTGTTATAATCAAGCAAAAAATGTTCACAATAGTGATCCAACGGCGTATAGAAAAACATGGAATCAATAAAAATGTCACTTTGTCCTGCACGGAATGCGGCCCCTCTCAATTTTTTTTTCTATGTGCGGATATTTCCCCAGCTGAGTTTGAGACCCCTGCCTTAGGGCGGCTTTGCACGTTGCAACATCGCACGTGCGATGTCGGTGGGGTCAAATCGAAAGTGACGCACATTCAGCGTCACTTTCGACATCGTTGTGTGTAAATTCTAGATGATACGATAAACGAGCGCAAAAGCGTCGTTATCGTATCATCGTTGCAAGCTCCGACTTTTCCATAATTTTGCTGCAGTGATGGTACGATGCTGTTCCTCGTTCCTGTGGCAGCACACATCGCTGTGTTGCGCCGCATGAGCGAGGAACTTCACCTTACCTGCCGCCGGCGGCTCTACGGAAGGAAGAAGGTGGGCGGGATGTTTACATCTTGCTCATCTACGCCGCTATTGGCCGCCTGCCGTGTGACGTCGCTATGACTCCGCACGACCCGCCCCCTTAGGAAGGAGGCGGGTCGCCGGCCAGAGCGACGGTCGCAGGGCAGGTAAGTGCATGTGAAACTGGCGTAGCGATAATTTTCGCTACGCCAGCTATCACAAGATATCGTACCTGCGACGGGGGCGGGGACTATCGCGTGCGACATCGCAGCATCGGCTTGCGATGTCGCAACGTGCAAAGCCCGCCTTAGACCCAAAAGTGCTTCACAGAATTTTATGTTGAGCTTTGAAAGTGATAAAATAAATTTTTAACACAAAATGTTGCTTTAACCCCAAATCTTTCATTTTCACAAGGGTAACAAGAGAAAATGCACTGTAGAATTGTTGTGCAATTTCAACTGAGTACACCAATACCCACATGTGACTGTACAGTTTTATTTTGCCACAAGGCAGGGCTCAGGAGGAAAGGACCGCAATTTGACTTTTGGAGCAAAGATTATCCTAGAATAGTTTACGGACTCCATTTGCAAAGCCCCTAAGTGTCAGAACAGCAGAAACCACATCAAATGACCACATTTTGGAAAGTACACCCATTTGGGACTAGGAGTGTAGTGACATTTTGTTCTCTGGAAATAGCACATGTAATGCTCAATACATTGTAGTTCCTGAAAATTGTGCTCTCCGTAAATTAAGCAGACTTTCGTCACTACAATGCTGTACATGTGGCATGTGGACATTAACTGTGGCTTTGGCACATTGTGGTGCTCAGAGTGGGTAGGGGCATTAGGATTTGGGGGCGCAGAATTTGCTAATTTTCTTTTTTGGGGGGAGTCATAGCGCTTTTTCAGAACCTTCCGTTAACAGGTGACGGATGTGAGTGAGACTTATTATTTCTGGGTTGAGTGCTACTTGGTGACAATTTGAGGTACAGAACATTTTTGCTCAGTTCACATTTATTCTGTGTTCTATGCTGAGCTTTTACATCAGGGTTTTTATTTACATCTCCGAAAAACATGATTTAGGTGAAATCTCTGATGGATCCACTCACTCATAAGGCAAAGTTACTCCAGGCTCCGTTTGGCCTCTGTTCAGAGATGTTCGTCTGTTCAAAACTGTTGTCGACTCCACTTTTGTGCACATCTAAAAAGATGGACACTGACGCACCACAGGCCAGACAGGAGCTGAAAGTGACTCCTTCTGCCTCATTACATTTAATTTTCTGTTGGAAATTTTATCTGAATCATATTTTTCTAGGTTTTACACAAACCCCGATGTAAGCGCTCAGCATAAAATGCAGAATTAATGTGAGCTGAGCCTTTGGGAGGCAGAATAAACAAATCAACAGCAGTTGAAAAATTGGTTTTATTACTATTTTTTTCTGTGGTTCATCTTGCAGTATAAATGATACCGCAACTTTATTATTAAATTCAGTATGATTACAGCAGTACCACATTTATATTGTTTTTTATATGTTGCCGCTTTAACATCATAAACATTTTTATTAAAAAAATTTTGCATTGCTGCAGCTTTATTATTTTTGCTGATGAAGCAGTATGGCTGATTGTTTATTGCAAGAGAAGATGATGTTTTTAGCGATAGGATTTTTATTTAAATGTGCGTTTTATATCGCAATTTATTTCACTTTTTTGTCAGCTTTATGATAAAAAGACAGTTTTTCCTATGTTGTTTAACTTTTTTTTTTTACCGTGTTCACAGAATGCGTTAACTAATGTGACAGTTTTATAGATTGGGTTGTTACGGATGTGGCAATATCAATTATGTGTGCTTTTTTTTTAACATAAATATTACATGTTTATTGGTGGAATTTTATTTTTTGTTCTATATTTTCTGATTTGTTAAAAAATATTTTAAATTTTTTTTTTTAAACTTTTTTTTACATAGTCCCTATATGGAACTTATTAACTTTTATCGCCCTGATTGCTGATATAATGTATTGCAATGCACCAGCATTACAATACATTATATCTGTCAATGCTGCACTGACAGGAAGCCTTTTAAACCATGATCCCAGAATAATCTACAATGCCTTCCTATAGCTGAGTGATCCGGAGCTCATCATGATGACCTCGGATCACCAAAGCAACGATCAAGCCTTCATGATGACGTCGCGGGGGCATCGGTTGGGCGAGAGAGGGAACACCGCCCCCTAAATGCTGCGATCGATATCTAGTACAGCATTTAGGGGGTTAAACAGCCAGGGATGGTGCAGGAACCATCCTTGGATTTGAGAGTTGGAGCTCGGCTGTCACGTAAGCCAAGATCCCAGCAGATATCACATCAGCACAGTTCCTGCACCAGGACAAACCGTTATGTCCAAGGTCAAGACGTCCCCGCCAAATATTAACCCCTTCAGCCCCCGGGCACTTTCCGTTTTTGCGTTTTTGTTTTTTGCTCCCCTTCTTTCGAGAGCCGTAACTTTTTTTATTTTTCCGTCAATCTTGCCATATGAGGGCTTGTTTTTTGCGGGACGAGTTGTACTTTTAAATGAAACCATAAGTTTTACCATATGGTGTACTGGAAAACAGCAAAAAAATTCCAAGTGTGGAAAAACTGCAAAAAAAGTGTGATGGCACAATAGTTTTTGGGATGTTTTATTCACCATGTTCACTATATGGTAAAACTGATGTGTGCGTATGATGCCTGAGGTCGGTGTGAGTTTGTAGACACAAAACATGTATAGGTTTACTTGTATCTAAGGGGTTAAAAAAATTCACAAGTTTGTCCAATAAAAGTGGCGTACGTTTTGCGCCATGTTCCGAAACCCATAGCGTTCTCATTTTTTGGGATCTATGGCTGAGTGACGCCTTATTTTTTGCGTCTCGAGCGGACGTTTCTAACGGTACCATTTTTGCGCAGATGCTACGTTTTGATCGCCTGTTATTGCATTTTGCGTAAAACGTAATTTTGGGGTTTGGAATTTTTTTGCCACTACGCCGTTTACCAATCAGATTAATTGATTTTATATTTTGATCGGGCATTTCTGAACGCGGCAATACCAAATGTGTATTTATTTATTTTTTAACCTTTTCATTTTCAATGGGGTGAAAGGGGGGTGATTTGAACTTTTAGGTTTTTTTTTTTATTATTTTTTAAAACTTTTTTTTTTTTTTAATTTACTAGTCTCCCTAGGGGGCTATAGCGATCAGCAATCCGATCGCTCTGCCCTATCTGCTGATCACAGCTATACAGCTGTAAACAGCAGATACGGTCACTTCCTGATTCATTCGGCTCCGGGCCGAGTGAAAACGAAAGGGACTCGTCATAGCTGCAGGCGTCATCACATAACCCTGAGCTACCATGGCAACCACCGGAAGTCACGTGATTTCCGGTGGGGGCGGCGGTAAGTGAAAATCCTGACCGCGCGTATATATATCTCGCTGCCAGACTTTGGCAGCGAGATGTAAGGGGTTAATGTTACGGGTGGAATGCGATTCCACTCGTAACATGCAGGCACACTTGTCAGCTGTTGAAAACAGCTGATATGTGCGCCGATCGCCGCAACCTGCCCGCGGCAGGGGCAGAGCTTAACCTCATACAATCCATGACGGGTAGATCCGTCAAAGGTCATGAAGGGGTTAAGTACCATTTATGTCCAGGGTCACGAAGGGGTAATCTTTTTCTAAGAGGATTTCATAAATCTCATGATGGCCCAAACAAATGAAAACACCCATTAATTTTTTTCCCAAAGCCCCACTTCATCAATTGCTAATTGGACCCCGTTAAATGTGGTAGAAATTATGAAATTTTGGGGCCTTGTGCTTTACATGGGAATACTTCAGAAGCCAGTACTTTGCCAATATAAAATATCAGCACTTCTATATATCACTTCAATTTTTTTGCATAGCTATAACCCAGACAAGCTTTGAGGCTATGCTTAAATTTTTGTATTATAATGATAATGCGGTTTCCACAGCAAAATGACTCCATCTTTGATTATTTAAAATTAGGCAGGTCATTGAACACTTCAGAAAAATTTACTGAGGTCTATATCCTCCAAAGGGACAGCTGATGAGTCTCTAAAACACTTCAAGGGAAGGATTAAAGGGAACCTGTCAGCAGAAATTTTGCACAAAACCTAAAAGATTCCCCTTCTGCTGCTCCTGGGCTGCATTCTAGCATAGTTCCTATTGTTATTGTGCCCCCTTTTAGACCAAAATAAATACTTTATAAAGTGGTACCTTTTCCTATGCAAATCTTGTTCATCGTACACTGGGGCGGGCTGTCTGGTGTTCGTTATCCTGCTTCCTGCTGCTTTACGCCGTCCCCCGCTCAATTTCATACTTCAGGACGCCGCCTAGTGCGCCTGAAGTCTCGCGCATGCACCGTGCCACTCTGGCGGGACTGCACAGTGTGACCGCTGGTGACGTGTTGCGCAGGCGTGAGATTATGGGCGGCGCTCTGATTTTCATTAGCAAGTACCCGCCCATAATCTTGTGCCCGCGCTTTCCCCTCTGCGTCCACCGTTCTGCGCAAGCGCTGGCCAGATGAATCCACGTCACCTCTTACCAAGATGGGAAAGAGGTGACATGGGGTCATCTGGCCAGCGCTTGCGCAGAACGGTCGAGTCAGAGGGGAAAGCACGGGCACGAGATTATGGGCGGGTACTTGCTGATGAAAATCACAGCGCCGCCCATAATCTCACGCCCGCGCAAAACATCACCAGCGGTCACACTGTGCACAGTGCACAGTCCCGCTAGAGTGGCACAGCACATGCGTGAGACCTCGGGCGCACTGGGCGGCGTCCAAGTATGAAATTGAGCGATGGGGGACGGCGTAAAGCAGCAGGAGGCAGGATAACAGACAGCAGACAGCCCGCCCCCGTGTACGATTAACAATAGGAAAAGGTACCACTTTATAATGTATTTATTTTGGTCTAAAAGGGGGCACAATAACAATAGGAACCATGCTACAATGCAGCCCAGGAGCTGCAATAGGGGAATCTTTTAGGTTTAGTGCAAAGTTTCTGCTGACAGGTTCCCTTTAAATTCCAGCAATACCTACCCAGTAAGGGTTAAAAAGAAAGGAATCAAAATAAACAAACTGTGATAGTATCTTCCAGGGCTGTAGAGTCGGAGTTCATTTTGGTGGAGTCAGAGTCGGTATAAAATGGACCGACTCCGACTCCTAAAATATATAATAAATTGAGGACAGTAGTTCAATGCAGAATGTGCTGAATATTTTTTCATCGGAATTTGGGAAAGTTATCGAATGTCCTATAAATGGCTGTTCTATTCCTGATCTAAAGCGGGCTTTACACGCTGCGACATCGCTAGCCGATGCTAGCGATGGCGAGCGTGATAGCACCCGCCCCTATCGTTATGCCGATATATGGTGATCGCTACGGCAGCGTCACACGCACTTACCTGGTCGTCGTCGCTGTGACTGCCGAACAATCCCTCCCTCAATGGGGAGGGACGTTCGGCATCACAGCGACGTCACCGCGACGTCACTAAGCGGCTGGCCAATCAAAGCGGAGGGGCGGAGATGAGCGGGACGAACATCCCGCCCACCTCCTTCCTTCCTCATTGCTGGCATGTGGCAGGTAAGGAGAAGTTCCTCGTTCCTGCGGCGTCACATTCGCACACAGCGTTTTTGCTGCATTTTTTGAGAGTACGTTTTTTAGCTGCAAAAGCAGATCAGCTTTTTAAAAAACCGCATCACTTGAAAGGTTTTTGAGCTCATAGATAATGTTTTCAATAGCAGAAGATTAGAAAAACACCACACAAAATGACATGCTCAGTGTGGCTTGAGATGTTCCACCAGCCCAGGGGGTTGCACAGACACTTCAAATAAAGGGGACGTATTTGTACGGGATTTGCCGTATACTGTCTGTGACACCACCCACGGTGTATGGTGATGTGTAGCACCACCACTGCTGCTGTTGGGTACCCCGGGTGCGATGTGATGGCAGCTTGATGTTAACCCCTCCGTGGGTAGGGATGGATGCCCCGGGGCCCAATGTCTCTGTGCTAAGGGTGATGATTGCAGGGGCCGGCGCGCCCGGTCAGACCGGGGGTTGTTAGCTTAGTCACAATTAAAGAATTCAGACGAGTCCACTGGTAAACCAAGGTGACGGTGGCCGGCCGCCGCTGCCGGGTGCATTCAGGTCCCACGCCTGGGCTGGCTGTCTGTATCACTTCTCCCTGCACTGTTGTGAGTTCTCTTTGGGCTTTCCGGTATGAAACACGGAAGCCCGCTCCCAGAACTATGGGTGGGAGCCGTGCCCGCTGACACTGGCTCTTGGGATCTACCGGGCCCTAGCGTATGCCCTATACCCCGCGGTGAGCTGTTGTCTGCTTTTTGGGACTTTTGGTGGGACAGGACCTATAATCCTGCCCTCAATTGGTTAATTAGTTAGGCCGTCTGTTCCGGTTCTGGTTTCAGGGTCCAAGTACCCCCTTTGTGCACGGTTTCCGGGTCGGTTCTCTGGTGTCAGTATCGGCGGGCTCCAACCCTATCCCGGTCCACCTCGGATCTACGGCAGCCGTCTTCCCGTCTCCTGCAGACACAGACCACCGTCTGCCACCTAGCCAGCACGCCGGGGCTCCAACCCCGATGCCTTTGCTCACTGAACTTCAACTCCTCACTACTCCACTCTTCTCCACTTCAGACTTGAACCTCAACTCAGCTTAAACTCGAACTTAAAACTACTTCTTTTCCCGCCCCGGGTTCTCTAGACCCCTAGGTGGGCGTTTCTCATCCGCCTGGTTCGGGACACTGGTGTGTCTGTCCTACCCTAAGGGGGGTGGCTAGGGTTTCAGGTCAGCTGGTGTAACCCTTTGTGGGAAGGTGTTGTGCGGGGGCCTAGACTGTGTGACTACCTGGTGTGCCAGGGTGTCACATTCCCCCTTGGTTGAATAAAGACCGTCCGCGGGCTGTCCGACCACCACTGTTTATTAAACAGGAACTGTAAGAGGTCGTGGCCTAGCTCAGTATGTGAGTGGAAGCAGATCCTGTAGCTCCTGCCAAGCATCTAGAAAATCACTAGGGGAGAAAACCAAAAAAACACTCTCAGAAGTCACAGGCTGCAGCTGGACGACCCTCTGTCCCCCCCCTGACCTGATTGCATTGCTTACTGGCACAGATATGACAAGGAGGGGGCCGAAAAAGCAGGTGGGAGAAGTGGAGGAGCAGAATCAAGATGGTGCCGTGGGCAGCATGGAGAAGAGAAAAGATAATGGTGCAGACGCTGAGGAGACCAGAAGACAGGCTGCAACAAGGCTGGAGCGTTTTGCCAGGCAGGAGAGCGGTGCCCATCACAGAGAGACAGTGAGAGGTGAGCTGCAGATGAATATGGGACTTGCAGACAGCATGGTGCTGAGTGAAGGAGGGGGGAGGGGTGAGAGCAGCGAGGGAGCTCAGGCCTGCATGGCAGAGACAAATCCCAGATCTCAGGCAGCACAGCTAGGAGAGCTGGCAGGCACACAGAATATCCCTGAAGAGCCCACACTGAGAGACATCCTCACAGCAGTAATGCTCTGCAGAGCATCTATTACTGAGGTGACCCTGCAGCTGGGGAGCCTGAGAGAAGACATGGCATCCATGCGGCACAAGCTTCATGAAGTGAAAGAGAGAACAGGAGAAGTTGAGCAAAGACTCAGTATCACGGAGGACCACATGGCAGGATCTGACAGAGACGGGCAGCGTGCAGCACAGCAAATAGCAGCACTCCTAGCAAAAACGGATGACCTTGAAAATAGATCAAGGCGTAACAACCTGAGAATAATTGGCATTCCA